>NW_026624305.1:54982-61779 GCF_030028575.1 Malurus melanocephalus
CCGGGAGCGGCTGTTCCGGGCACTGAGAACCGAGAAACGGCCCGGGAGCGGCTGTTCCGGGCACTGAGAAACGAGAAACGGCCCGGGAGCGGCTGTTCCGAGCAGCGAGAAACGGACCCGGGAGCGGCTGTTCCGGGCCTGAGAACCGAGAAACGGCCCGGGAGCGGCTGTTCCGAGCAGCGAGAAACGACCCGGGAGCGGCTGTTCCGAGCACCGAACACCGAGAACCGGGCCCGGGAGCGGCTGTTCCGAGCACCGAGAAACGAGAAACGACCCGGGAAGGAGGCGGGAGCGGCCGTTCCGAGCACAAAGCACCGACCCGGGAGCGGCTGTTCCGGCCCCGAGCACCGAGAAACGGCCCAAGAGCGGCTGTTCCGGCACTGAGAACCGAGAAACGACCCGGGAGCGGCTGTTCCGAGCACCGAACACCGAGAACCGGGCCCGGGAGCGGCTGTTCCGGCCCCGAGCACAGAGAAACGGGCCGGGAGCGGCTGTTCCGGCCCCGAGCACAGAGAAACGGGCCGGGAAGGAGGCGGGAGCGGCCGTTCCGAGCACCGAGAAACGGCCCGGGAGCGGCTGTTCCGAGCAGCGAGAAACGAACACTGAGCCGGGGAGCGGCACCGAGCACCGAGAAACGAGCCGGGAAGGAGGCGGGAGCGGCTGTTCCGGCACCGAGAAACGAGAAACGGCCCGGAGCGGCTGTTCCGAGCACCGAGAAACGAGAAACGGCCCAAGAGCGGCTGTTCCGGCACCGAGAAACGAGAAACGGCCCAAGAGCGGCTGTTCCGGCACTGAGAACCGAGAAACGACCCGGGAGCGGCTGTTCCGAGCACCGAGCACCGACCCGGGAGCGGCTGTTCCGGGCCCGAGAACCGAGCACCGAGCCGGGAGCGGCTGTTCCGAGCACTGAACCGAGCCGGGAAGGAGGCAGGAGATGAACAAGTTTATTGGGAAAGGCACGGGGCAGCAGCGGGGAGCGGCTGCCGCCCTTAAGGCAGGGAAGGAGCCCCGAGTCCCTCCTGGTCCCGTCCCAGCTGCAGGGAGCGGTGCTGGGCATCAGCCGGTTCTGCCTCCCAGTGCCGGCAGAAATGCAGAGTGAAAAACTGTGTAAATCGCCGTCCCAGCACCAGGGCAGCGTGGTTTGTAAAATAGTCCTTCATCTTCCTCGGGTGGCTCTGGGGCTGTGGTCAGCCAGGACTGACACAGAACTGCTGCATCTGTTTCACCCTCCTGCTCCACGGCCACCTCTCCTCTCCACATCATGTGCAAAAACAACCCCAAACCCAAAGAATAACCAACAACCCCCAAACAAATGCCCAAAGTTCCAGAAGCCCCAACACAGATGTTTCCTGGCAGTTTCTTGTCCTAACTTCCCCTGTGCTCCCGCTTGAAGAGAGCGGCTGCTTTCCAGGTAGCAGAGACATGAGAGAGAAGAATCTCATCTGGGAATGTGTCTTCCAGTTCCATAACTAATTCAGAGTCTTTGGCATCAAGGTAAGGCAAGAATGATTCCTTCAGGCTGGAAAACAGAGCAGAACAGCATTAGTAGTACAGCAAAGCACAAGGGCCACACAATGTCAATGCCCTGCACCACCCCAACTACCAAAAACACAGTTTAATGGGTGTAGGTGGATGCACAGAACCCAGCAAGGGGAGGCTGCAGGGCAGAGCTGAGCTGCCTGGGCCGTGTCCCCCCAAAGGAGCTGTTCCCATCCTGTGCAGCCTCAGTCAGTAAAACCTGTGGTGGGTTTGGGTGTGGAACTCCTACCTCCACGTGGGTCTGAATTCCTCCACAGCTTGGACACGTCTCAGCTTCAGGATGATCATTTCATGCAGCTCCTGCAGGAAGGTTTCCAGCCTTGAGTGGACAAGGAAGGTGTGCAGGAGCTTGGCAAGCTCTGGCGTGAGCTCYTTTTTGTAGTCTGGACTGATGTCTGCGAAAGGATCCTAAAAATGCAGCAAGGGAAAAAAGAAAAAAAACCAAACAAGCATTGGAGCAGCTGCAGGMAGGGCAGGACAGAGCAGAGGAGGAGGTCAGAGGGGTGCTGGGGGTTCCATACCCTGCTGAGGCGCAGCAGCTGCTCAGATTTACGGGCACACAGGAGCTGCCACAGGGCCATGCTGTGCCTGAGCTGGCACCGCCTGAGCGCCTGGAAAAAAAGCACAAATTGGAGGTGAGGGATGACCTTGGAACCCATCCCTGCCCAGAGAGAGCTCATCCAGCCCCTTAGCCTGAGTGGAGCCCATCTGCAATGGGTGTCCCTCTCACCCTTCCCCATTTGCCTTTAATAATCCAGTTTTTGGTATCGTGAAAGTGAGAGGGCTCTGTCACACATTCAGGGCTTGAAGGTCACACTGGCTGGATTTAGCATAAAGCAGGGCAGATCTTAGCCTGTCAGAATCCGAGCTTTGCCCTCACCTGCAGCACGTGAGGGTTTGTCTGGTCCCCCATCTGCAGAATTTGTTCAATGTAGTCGGTGAGCGGCATCTCAGCGTTCTCACCAGCCATGGCCAGGAAGCCCAGGGTGATTTCAGTGAGAGACAGAGCATCACACACATCACTGTAGGACTGCAGCTCCCCACTGATCATGTTCATCACAGAACTGGGCAGAGCACTCTGAAAACCACAAAGTCACACTTTACATTATTTTAGAGCCATTCCTTTTTCTGTTCAAGTTGCTGAAGTCATGGGAGACAACRGAGCACCAGATTTAGGAAACTGAAATGCTGAATTATATCCCTTTCTTTTGTAAATCCTGGCTGACAACACCAGGCCAGATTGCCCACACCCAAGGCATGCTGAGAAGTCACTGGGCAAGCTTTGGATGGATGAGGCAAAGGACAGAAAACGCTTGGAAAATCAGGGATTTGATGCTTGCCCTGTCTCCTGCAGTGCAGAAACCCACCTGCTCCAGCTTATTCCTGACATCACTGAACAGCTGCTCGTAGTTGCGGTCATGCCTGTACACCAGGGTGGGGATTCCCTGTCAGGAGAGAAAGCCAYGGATGTGAAGTTGTGGCAAACTGGTCCCAGTGCCCTCCTGGCTGCACAGCCCCTTCCCATCCTACTGTCAGCGTGATGAGCGGCTTCCCCTGCAGGAACTTGCTGATCACTTGCTGCTGGATCCTCTCCAGATCAAAGTCCTGCAAGGTCTCCCCTCCCTTCTCCATGCTGTACTGGCAGTTGGACAGGATCAGAGGGATCAGGTCTCTCTCCACCTCATAACTGATCAGGTGCAGGTCGGCCACCTCCGAGGGGCTGATCAAATACCTGCAGGGAGCAAAGAGCCTCCGTTCAGAGGGAGAGGAAGGAAAGGCAGGAAAGGCAGGAAAGGCAGCAGAGCCCCAAGCTGGAGCAGCAGCAGCACACCTATCATCTTCCTTGATGTGTCTGTTGACCGAGTGCACGAAGTCGTTGTGCAGCCCGATGAGGTAACTGGTCAGGGCAGTGGAACACAGCCCCAGCCCCTGSCGCCGCGGCAGCAGCACCTCCAGCCTGCTCTCCACGCTCAGCTCRGCATCACAGTAGCCTTTGGGCAGCTTGATTTCCCCTGAAATACAGAGAGGAGTGTCTGAGGAGGCCCAGAGCCTGAGAAAAGCCATGCTCTTGGTGGTAGGGACAAGCAAGAAAAGGAAAAAGTTCACTGCAAGAGGGGAAACAAATCCTTTTCTTTGCACCTAGACTCTTCAAATCCAACGGCCAAGCTCAGTTTTGAGGCAATGTCTCAGCATCACCGGTGGGAAGAACCCAAACTGAGGATGAGGAGCAGTGGAGGAACAGGATGGGAAAGAAGCTGCTCACCATTGGTGTCCAGGGAGCTTCTCAGCTTGTTCCAGACAGACAGAAACACATTCACTCTCCTCTCCAGAAGGTCCCTCATCACACCTGAGAAACAAAAGAAAGATAAATCGATGGAACACYTTTTCCTGGTGAGGGATCTTCAAAGCACACCACTGAACTCCAGGCTCCAACCCTTGTGAAAAATCTCCAGTACTTAATTCCCTCTAAAATCATCTTTTTCAACCATACCCAGGGTTAAGGTCTCCCCTTTATTTGGATGAGAGTTAAAAAGAAAAAAGTGAAGATGAAAACTCACATTAACTGGACAATCCAGCAGTTTCTATTTTATTAATCACAGTTTTGGCAGTCTCCTCACCTGAGTGGGGTTCCCAGAGGAATTCCCTGATGGAGCAGCGTTTGATCTCTGCTGTGTTCTGGAATTGCCTCACCAAGTCTCTCTGCAGAGCCAGAATCTCTGGTAGGAATTTCACCAGCCTCAGCTCAGTTTCCTGGAAGAGGAAAGGGAACCTGTGTCCAAGGGAACTTGGACAAACCAGTTGTGAATTGTTTTATGGAATTACTTCTTAAATATTTAAAAGCTATCTCCCATGTGCATTCTCCAGACTACAGCAAGTGAGAACAAAGACACTGGATAATCCAAATGTGGTTTGGTCCTGGGCAGCTGCCCCAGGTGACCACCCCAAGCCAGGCCTGGAGTTCTGTGCTTCTGTRTTTTTATCTCTGAACATGCTGGGCTCTCATTCCTGTGCCACCCCCACCTTCTGCAGGAACTTCCAGAGGAGAGGGACGCTGTCCTTGGCATTTTTCTGCTGCACAACGTGGCCCAGGTTCTCCAGTGAAACCCTCTTTCGGCAGCTCCACATCTTGGAGTGATGGATGTGGCTGTCCCCTGGCAGCCGGGACAGGAATGCAGCTGGGTCCCCATACACTATTTTCACAATGGGGTTAGAAGAGATTCTCTCATCCTCTTGTATCTGTCTGTTTAACTTCAGAAGCTTCTTATCCAAATCCTACATTAAAAAAAAAAAAAAAAAAGAGAAAGGTTATTTTGAAATACCTTCCAGTGAGCTAAGCCACTTCTGCTTTTCCAGCTATACAAAATCAGCCCAGAATAACTCCAGTCCCATTTCCCCAGGTAGAATAGCAGTGCCTGATCCTGCAGCTGTGCCATGCATGGGATGGCTTTAGGGTGAAAGGTGTAGCACAGATATTACAGCACAGATATTCCAGATATTATCAGATTTCCAGTGCATTTTGAACTGCTCAGCTGCTGACTGCACAGCAGATTTCTCACCTTCAGTTCAGGAGCAATGATTGTGTTTGCMACCATTTCTTCCCATTTGTTTCTCTCCTCCTTGGTGGAGAGAACATCATCAAACTCCACCGGCCCTGCAACAGGAATATTTCACCTCTTACATCTGCAATATTTCAGTGAAAAGAAAGCACAGATTYACAGGTCCTGGAAGTTCACTGAGTGTCTTGGTCCAGCTGAAGAGTGACACCCAAACACCACACACAGATCCAGGTTTACAGGAGCTTCAGCCAGTCATTCATGTGAGTGATGGGGACATTTATACAAGTCCTCCACAACCCCAGAAAGATTGAACAGATTGWYCAWGGTCWGACCWTGRWCAATGACASACTGAAGCTTGCAATACTGACTGGTGCCATCCCACACTCGAAATACAGGSTATTTACACACAAATCCCTCTGTGCCACAACGACTCCAGATCCCAGCATGAGCCCCACTGTGCCATCCCTCTTCTCCCAAAGAACTTCTGGGAGAATTGGAGAGGCAGCAGAGAGCACAGCTTGCACACAGCACGAGCTGCAGTGCTGGGAGCAGCAGCCCTGCTCAGGAGCTGGAAGCTTTGCCAATCTCTCATGACGTTATTCCGTCAATAATTCATTTTCAGAGTTATTGACTGCACCAAACTCTGCAAACCCCACTCAACTGAAGGGAAGCAAACAGCCCAAAGTTCTTCCCTCCCTACAATGAGAAACAAGCTTCAAACTCTGGATTTTCCTTCAGCTCAGCTATTGCTGCTGGAAGTGKTTTATCAGCAGAGGCTGCATGGCCATGGCCCTTCAAAGAGAGGGCAGAAGGGTTTTCTTACACTGGCCTGGCTGCTGCTGGGGGGCCTGCAGGAGGCTGCAGAGCACCAGATGAACGATGCTGAGGGTGTCATCCACACTCTTCCCCAAAATCCTCATCAGCTGTGCCAAGTCCTCCTGAATGTGCTGCTGCAGGAAGTTCACCACATCGTCCACTTTCGCCTTGATCATGCCTTCCAGGGACTACAGACAACAAAGCAAGAGCTCAGCACAGCCAAAATCATCCAGGGAAGCACAACCACACAGAGCTCAGTCCTGCCAGACACCCCCAGCCAGGGCATTCCTGCCCTGGGCCCATCAAGGCAGGGATGGGTGGWTGTGCCTGCAGGGAAGGATCCAAAATCACCCCTGGGCAAGGAGGAAAGGGAATCTGGGTGCTGCATCTTGGCAAGCAATATGATGAACAGGACCAGCAGCATTCCAAGGTTTCCCTGCATTTACTGTGACCACTTGGAAGCATTTTTGGCAGGTACCTGAAGGTCTCTGGTGGCTCCCAGCAGCATTGACAGGTGAGTGAGCAAACGGAGCAGCACAAAGAGCACGGGGGACATGCCCCGGTCAGACACTCCCAGGGTCCTTCTGTCCTTAACATTTCCAAGGATGTGGCCAGTTTGAGTTCTGTCTCTATGATCCCTGTAGGAAAGTGCATAAATGGTGGCTTTTGCCTCAGTAAGAACCACACCAGACATCTCTGGTACCCAGCAATGTCTTTTTGACCCATAATGTCTTTGAACATTGTATCTGTCTGTTTAACTTCAGAAGCTTCTTATCCAAATCCTACATTAAAAAAAAAAAAAAAAAAAAAGAGAAAGGTTATTTTGAAATACCTTCCAGTGAGCTAACCCACTTCTGCTTTTCCAGCTATACAAAATCAGCCCAG
>NW_026624305.1:61970-68686 GCF_030028575.1 Malurus melanocephalus
AGATTTCTCACCTTCAGTTCAGGAGCAATGACTGTGTTTGTGACAGTCCAAGTGCTACAGGGGAGTGAAGGCTTTCAGTAAGTTTTGTACACAAAAAAAATCAAATTGGTTTGGTTTTGCTGCTTGATTACTCTTGCTTGGACATCCCTTCCTGACACCTTCCAGAAGCAGCATGAGGTCATTGGCACTTCTGGCCTTGGAAGGCACCACAGGCAAGTCCTGCATCATTCAGCACTGCAAAATGAATCAAAGCATACCTGGAGAGCTGGAAACCCTGCAGGGGTTTGTGCTCRAGGCCTCCGATGGGGGCCTGGCAGTCAGGACAGCGGCTCATTTCCATGGGGAGGCCACACTGGGAAAAGCAAAAGCAGAACAATGAACTCCAGAGCAACAGCTTCTCCAGCAGAGAAAAGGGGATGGAATGAAAATCCAAGCTGCAAGTGGTTAATTCAAACCCTGCTACAAATTGAACTTCTGCCTCGTGTTTCCTAATTTATGGTGTGTCAGGATTATTCTAAATTTTACAATGCAATGACAAAATGATCAATAATATCGAATTTAGAAGGGGAACTCAGTGCATCAGAACATTAGAACTAGTAAACAGAACAGAGTTTATTGTTAAAAACTTGGTCTGCTTAAATACCCAGCAGTCCCAAATTCTTACCTCTCCCACAGTGCAGGGGTGGCCATTGGGACATGCTGTCAAGAGAGAAACAAACAGGACAGATTTATAAAGCCCCTGCTATTCCCATCATCCWGGAGCAAAAAATATGCTTCAGGATCTAATCAAAAGCCCTGACTATCCCAAAATCCAATCGGGCCCACACAGGAAGCCAAGGCATTTTTCAGTGCTGCTTCTCCTTGAGAAATGAGGAATGGAAGCCTGAAAGATTCCACTGGTGGGTGCAGGAATGCTGTCAGCCCCCAGTGCCAGCTGCAGGAAGGTCCAGCTGTGGGAAGCAGAGACAAAGCTGSCCAGGGAGGTGGCAGAGCTGCCCTCTCACATCCTGTTCATRTTGCCAGGATGGGTTTTGTGCCCCRTCAAGCTCTGTGAGCAGCTGCAGACTGAAGATTAAACAGTGCTGCATGTCCTTTGGTGCACCACCCACACCAACTGTCACTACAAATCTGGATTTACCARGGATAACTCGTGCTGAGGAGGCTGTTTGTCCTCACATTTGGAACAGTTTCATTCTCCCAGCCCAAGGAATCCCTTCCCCAGCACTCACCATACCAGTGCAGAGCAGCCATYCCCTCCCATTTCCTCGCCTGAGCCATGATGTCCTCTGGCATTGTGGGCAGAAATGAGTGCTGAGGAGGGAAAGGGGAAAACAGTCACAAATAGATCTGTAAATCAGCTCTTTGCTGTAGCAATCATGGGGTCTCTGTCCACACTGGGGAACAGGAGACCTCTGAAAGCACACATCAGGCAGGTGACACCTTTAGAAAATCCACTCTTAGAACTGTCAGTATTGTTAAGATTTGCACGTGTGCTCTCTRGACATCCTGCACTGCATTCCTGATGTGTAGCAGCACATTTCCTTCCACTTTGGGCAGCCAGGAGCAGCTCCCTGCCCCTGCCCAGGGCTCTCTGAGTGTCCCCTCACCCAAACAGCAGCAAAGSCATTTGCTTCAYACTGCTCAGGATGCTGAGGTAYCTTGAAAAGGTACCAGGCCAGAGCTTGCTGTTGTGCAAATTAACACCAAGAGCACTGAAATAATCAGCGTTTCACAGCTCCAACACAGAGTGGGTGCATTGCTGTCGAGAAAGGCCAGGCACAGAGGATGCAGCAGGCACAAAGCAGGGATGTGCTGAGCTGCAGGGAGCTCACCTGCATGGTTTGTGGMTGGAAGGCCAGGTTCCTGAGGGGCTGCAGGAGGGGGCTGTGCCCACAGAGCAGCACAGCAGCCAYGTGCACAGCMATCTCCAGCAGAGCTCCACGCTGGCCCCAGCCCTGCGGCTCCACGGCCAGGCCGGGCAGGGTGTTCTCCACCAGGGCATGGGCAAAGAGCTGCAGCTCCGGGGAGTTCAGCACTTGGGAGCTCTGGATGAACTGAGCCATCGCCTGTGTTTGCTGAAAGCACATATTCCAAAGAGCTGAAGGCAGCAGGACAGTGCCCACCCSAGTGAAGTGTCAGCTGCTTCCCACGCTGGGTAACCCTGCTTTAAAACCATCCCAGACTGCTCAGCTCAGGCCATCACCCTGCCTGGGGCACAGAGCAGCACCCCTGATTCATTCCCCTTCATCCTCACCCATGAAGCAGCTGTGTCACAAGTTTCCAGAGGGGACTGTCCTACCTGCTGCTTGGGATGCAGGCTGGGATCCCCAGCTCCGTACAGGGCAGTGACCTCTCGGAAGATGGCCAGGAGCAGGTGGGCACATTCCAGAGCAGGGGAGCTGCTGGAGGCCTGCAGAAGAACCAGTGACATGGCAGGGGACAGGCCAGAGCTGTCCCAGCCACAGTGATGGGATATACAGGTGGGAAAGTAAAGAAAACGTGTTTGAGCACAAACCACAGTGAGRGYCCCAGGGGCCTCCATGGRRACAGACCCTGYCCACGGGGACAGAGCTGCAGCCATYCCMACCCAGCAGGGCTCTGGGGAGGACTGAGCTGTACCTTYTCAGCCTCCAGCAGCCCCAGGGCCRTGCCCTCCATCATTGCTCTCCCCACGGCGTCRCGCAGGGCTCGGTAACGCTCCCCACACACCAGGAACCGGTCCATGTGGCTGGACTGGCTCTGCTGCACCTGCACCTGCCAAGGGAACAATATCAGAGCACTGGGGATGATAACCCRGCTGCAGAAAGCACAATCTCCTCCTCCTCCCAACACTGGGGCATTTCAGCCTCCCCAGAGCACCGGAGAAGACTCAGCCACCCAAGAGTCTGTGCTGCCAGCAGACTCCATTCACAGAGAGCCAGGACCCCAAAGCAGCACCAAGTGATGACAAAGAGGAGCCCAGAACCATCTCCAGGAGATGCCTGGTCTCTACCTGTTGCAGAATTTCTGCTGGGAACACCCAGTGGAAGCGTGGCTCTGTGATCAGCCTCTGGGCAAACTCCATGCCRTGCTGGCTGGCAATCCTCCTGACCAGGTACACACAGTGCCAGTCGTTCCTGGCCAGGCTGCAGAACTTCTCCACGTTCTTCAGGTAGCGCTGCTTCTCCTTCATCTGCTCTGGCTCTGCAGTGGAACAAAGAGGTTAAAAAATGAGGCAAAACACATCCCACCTTGTAAAACTTCTGTCTGCTCCAGCTGTAGCACCAAGTCCCTTTATTAGTACAGTGTAATTACACAGGAGAACTTGAGAGCCCTCCCTTCCTCAGRTGTTGTCTGGAGCGTTTCCTCAGCCAGATTTCAGACAGTGATTCATTTCTTTGCCAGGGAAGATACAAACTCTTGGAYATAAACTCTTAATCCCTTCTAGCAGTGCAGAGCTCTCATTCATATAAAACAATAAGCCTTACACTAGTCTGAAGCAGCATTTATGCTTTAAGGTTCAATTTAGTGGGCTYTAAATAAATCTCATTGTTAGCATCAGGAGGATAAAATAAATCTCCTTCCACAGGTGTAACTGCACTGGGGTCACCAGCACAGCCTTGCTAGCAGTGACAGAGCATTGAAACACGTGGCACAGGGGACAGGCACTGACTGACACCCCCAGGGACAAAGGGAATGCTGCTCTCCTCCTTGGCCATGCACCAGAACAGGTCCTGGCAGAGCACAGGGCACTCTCTGTGTCCATCCCCCTGCCCTGCTGCCTTTGCTGTGACAGCAGAGCATCAGACTCACTGGTGTGCTGCTGCAGGTGGAAGATGAGCTCTGCAGCCCTGCTCAGGTACAGGCGCACCTCGGCCACAGCCTGCAGGTATTCCACCGAGGATTCCTCAGGAGCCTCCCTGCCCCTCCCTGGCAGGTAATTCTCTGGAAATCTGGCCCCAGGCAGGCTGCTTCCATGCTCATATCCCAGGCTGTCCTCAGACTTCTCACACATGGAATCCTAGAGAGAGACCCAACAGAGCCACATGTGTCCCCAGGGCACCCACCCACCCTGCCTGAGCACAGCAAACCATCCCTGCAGCCCCMAGCCCCTGCTCCTCCTCATCCTAAACCCCTCCTGTGTCACCAAACACGGTTTTTAGGATGTGTCCCCAAGCTCAGAGCAGAGCMAGAGCCACAAGCAGGCTGTCAATGACACGCACTCCACATTCCAAGATGCCAAACTCTACCTGTCTGTCCCTCACCAAGGGCACAAATAGTGGTTTTATACCCAAAATCACTTTAAAAAACCCTGTACATAATAAAACCTCTCCCCTGCTGTCAAATTTGTTTCAAGTTGTCCAAAGCCCTTAAAGTTATGCAAGGGGAGGAAARGGAACAATCCCAACAGCGTAATAATTTCAGTTYTGCACACRAARAATTGTCTGTGGAGACAAGAAGGCACCTACTGCAATGAAAGGCCCTGCTTGCTGCATTCCTGTGTTGCAGTTTGAGCACTCAGACAACATTTGGGCCCAGCTCTTACCTCCAAGCAGTTGACAAAAAGCAAGTAGAGCTCTTTTTTGTCATTTGTCTCTAGGAGYTCGTTGTGCTCCACCTGGGACAGGTAACGCTGCACATCATCTTTGACTTCATTGAAGCTACAGGAGAGAGACACCCCTTACCCAGTGCCACGCTGGGTAAAGCTCCTGCCCTAAARAGCTGCCACAATGTCTGGGTGACAGCTGGGGTCACTCTGGACACAGCTCCAATATGGGACAGCCACTGTGCTGTGCTCTGCCATGACATTTGGTCTCACAGCCCGAGGCAGGCTTTGATCATCAGCAGTGCTCAGAGAGCATTTCCAGGCAAAAGGCACCTGATATGTTCAAACATCTGATTTAGGAGGTGTTCACCCCTGAGGAGGGGTTTCTGTGCCCTGCCTGCAATGGGAGSCTGGGGGAGCTGCCAATGGGAGCTCTGTGGAGCACACACAAGAGCAGTCCTGATTAAATCCCCATGGATGAGGAGTTTTGTTTTGCTGCCCTATCCAAGCACCTTCCAGCCAAGGGTTAGTGAGGACAGCCAGGTAAATCCTGCACAGGCTGCTCATCCTGCAGCACAAGCTCCACACACTCCAGCCAAGCTGCATGACCAATGCAGAGGGATGAAACCCACCTGGATGGATTCTAATTCAATGAAACTCATGGAAAAGTGAGGAGAACGGTGGGATTGGTTGGATGATGATGATGAACAGAGCTGAACCAGGCCCTCAGCTGTCTGTGCTCACCTGTACTTCAGGAGCAGCTTCAGCATCACCGAGCGGATGACGGGAGTTTCATCCACCTCATCATTGAACGGGGACAGGAATTTGGTGTAGACAGCACGGTGATCTGTGGAGATGAGGGAAGGACAGGTTTGGCAGGGGAGAGAAGCTGGAGACAGATTCAGYTCCATAAAACTGTCAGGGTGATGGGAGCTCACCTAAATCTGTCACGAGGCTTCTGTGAACAAASAGCAGATCCAGGAGGCTCTGGATCACCTCTGGCTCAGGGGGCTCGTTGTCCTTGAAGCACATGGTGGTGACCACGTCTATGAAGAAATTATTGCACCAGTGCCGGAACAGGGTGTTCTTTGCTATGGCATCTCTGGGAAGGGCAAAAGCAAACACAAAACCACTTCAACCCTGAGGGAGGAATCCATGTCACCAAAGGGACATACTTTTCCAGCTTTCCAACTAGAWGGTCATTAAGGTCCCTTCCAACCCAAAACATTCTATGATTCTGTGATCTCCAGTTTTTTACAGAGGCCAAGGCAGTTTCCCCTTCTTTTGAAACAACGGGACAGGACCTGTTCAGTCCCAGAGAGAGCGAAGGAGAGCTTCACCCAACACTCTGCTCATGTTGACAACCTCAGAGYTGAGAATTCCCTCACAAACCCTCCCCAGTGAACACTCCCACCTCAGAGAGGGTGTCTGGAGTACCTGAGCTCCTCGGAGACAGTTAACTCCTCATCCTCCACAGCAACCCTGCAGTAGGGGCAGTACATCTGTGTTGGCACCAGCCACTGGCTGATGCACTTKTGGCAGAACACGTGTTTGCAGGGCAGGCAGACGGGCTCCTTGGGCTGCCCCAGGCAGATGGGACACGGCTCCAGACCATGCCTGTAATCCAGAACCAGCAGTGAGCACAAAAGCCTTGCACAAGATGTTCAACTGCAGCCAGAGCAAGAGGAGATAACGCAGGGCAGGCTGGCTCACTGCTCAGCTCAGGGTGCAGATCCAAAAGGGGCTGCTGCTCTTTCTGTGGCTTTCACCCCACCCAAGCAGAACTGCCAGGAATGTGCTGGCACCATGGGCACCTGTCCCAAGGTCAGTACCTGTAGAGCCTCCTGCTGACCTCGTCCTTACACTGGCACAGCACTGTCATCACTGCAACAAAGGTGGGATGAGACTTCATGTCTGAATCGTGCTGAAAACACTGCAGAGGGAAAGGACAGAGCCCAGTGACTCAGCTGGAACAGCTGAAACCAAAACTCCCATGACCAGCAGAAGAGAAGAGGGCAGAGGTGAAATCACAGCTTTGCTCACCTTKGCAAGAAGCAAAGTGTACTTTGTCACCAAACTCTTGAATTCTGGCATGGCAGTGTGGATGCCAAACACGACATGCTCCACAAAGAGCGCCATGGCAAACACCCTGTTCCAGCAGGATCTGTGGGAGGAAAGCAGGAATTCAGCA
>NW_026624305.1:69316-71904 GCF_030028575.1 Malurus melanocephalus
TGCTCCCCACTGCAGCATTCCTACACCTCTCACACAATTGCTGCTCTGCCCTTTGGGATTCCAAAGGGATTTTTGYCAAGGACAGAACACATTTCACATTAACCCAGGGGCTCAGGGCCTGGTGGCAGCACTGCAGCAGGAGCAGCACCACTGCACATCCCTTCTCACACCTCTAACTTCTACATAAAAAAAACCCTAAAAAAATACCAATCACAATTAGTTACACTTTCTTCACTTCTAAGATAAACTGAACAAGGTCTGTGAGAAACTGCAGCAGCACTCCGGGCTTTCTTCCAAGACATAAGATGCAGTGAAATTCCCCATCTCTTGAGTCTTTATGCACAGAGRATGAAGTGGGGAGACACTACTGGTTACCAGGAACCTGAGGAGAGTTTTAAATAACCCCTGAACCCAGATGGAATGCACCAGATGATACTGCCAGATTTAGAGAGAGAATCTACAGGAGATGAGAGGAAAAAAAAAACGTGGTTCTTGCTGCTTGGTATGTAATTGAGCCCAGCAGGAACCTGGAAAGGTTTGCAAAGCCTGAGAAAAGCAGCAGAAGAGTTTCAGGCTGCTCCAATGGCCCAGTGAAGAGGCAGGCAGAGGAGCAGGGCTGTGAGCAGAGCTGGTACCCACCTGAGCTCCCTGAGCAGCTGATGGCACCGACTGCCCCTGCGCTGGGCACCCTCCTCTTKGCACAGGAATTCAATGGGCATTTGAAGATTCTTCACTCTCTGCAGCCACAGCTCTGGGGGTGCTTTGTGCACCTGGCTCTCCAGCTCCTCAGCACACACCATGGCAGCCAGCACATCCAGAATCTGCACACACACACACAGGGCCAAGGGCAGCACAACACTGCATGGCACAACCACTGATGGGCTGCTTTGCCACAGCGTGTTCTACTCAATAATGTCCTCCTGGATTATCTTAGGCTCTGCAATTCTCTCTGTTTATGGCTCAGCTCGTTAGTATGTCCTATTAACTAAAGCAAAAACAGGGCAAACTATTTCAAAAGCCATTGGCAGCAAYAGCACAGCAGATCATTCCCAATTCTGATGAACTGAGAAAAAAAAAGCCTGTGCTTCCCCCTCTGAAATGCAAAGGAGACTGAGCAGCAGCTAACTCATCAGACAGAGCTCTCTGCCAGGCTGAGGAGCACAGAATGGGTGACTTTACCATCTCTGAGTGCTGAACTGGACATCTTTCCTTGCTCAGGAGGAAGCCAAGCACACGGGGCTGCACAGCCAGGATCCTGGAGAAGTTCTGCAGGCGGCTCTTGAACTGGCTGTATGCCAGGTGTGCCCAGGGCAGGCAGGGCACCTGCTCCTCTCTCTGGGGGCACTGTGCCACCCACTCCTCGATGCAGGACATGAACGCCATGCGCAGACACTGCAGGGGGGGAACACAGTGAAAAACAAAGGTCAAACTGGACTCCTAAAATTCATTTTGTACTGGCAAAATTCTCTGAAAGATGAGAATCACTGCAAGGACAGCCTTGAAGGTGTCAGTTTATACAGGGGCTSCTCTGAGCAACCCCAGCAGCCACTCAGAGTGCAGAGATCTGCTCTGGGCTCCCCTCCTCTTGGGCTGTCTCACAGGGGCATTTTCTCCAAGGCAGGATTGATTCTGAAGGACACATTCACACGTGTCATTCCCCATCCAAAGAGTTTCCAGCTCCTGTTCCACACACTGACCTGCAGCTCCTCCTGGGAGGACACACTGATGGTCAAGACTATAAAGTCTGTGATGTAGCACTGGAAGAGCCTCTGCCTTTCTTCCTCAGTCAGAGCAGAGATGAATTTTCCTAGGGCAGTTTTCTGGAAGTAATCCACAAACTTCTCAGCATGGCCTGGAAAATGAGGATGCAGAGAAAAGCAGGGTACTGGGAGGAAGCTGGCTTTGACACAGCATCCATCCTAGAGACACTGACACCTAATTAATCACTGATGCATCCAGCACTCCCCTTATCCAGGGCACTAAAGAGGGACTTAGGCCAGGCCTTGTCAGCCCCGCACCAGGGTCGTATTTCTGGAATCTCACCCTGTCATTAACTCTTGGCATCTCCACAGCATTTTGARTGCAAGGGCACAGAATAGGTGAGAAAGATGAATGATGAGCACAAAGAAAAGCTGCCTGCACAGAGCTCTGCTGGCTCCCAGGAGCACAGAGGGACTGAAGGTGACTCCAGTGCCAGCAGTGACACCCCAGAGCTCAAAGGRCACTGGAAGGAGATGCTCAAGCCAGGCTCTCTCACCTTCAGTGTTTTGGATGTACTGAGCCTCCAACCACATCTCTTCCAGGTACTCCTTTATCCTCCAGCTGAAGGGCATCTCATTGCCAGCATCAGCAGACACCATCATGTTGTTCTGCACCAGGATGATCTCTGGCTGAGGGCTGGGGGGTTAAAAGGTCATGAATGCACCAGGCTTTAGTCTGGGAAGCACAGTTCAGACAACAGAGATGAGAGGCTGCAGAAAGCAAAGGAGSTCTAGGAGGGGATGAGAGAAGGGGAGGGACCTGCAGGGCTGGGCCACAGCTCAYCCTGCCAGCTGCAAAGCCCAGGAGCACCAGGGCCAGGCAGGAGG
>NW_026624305.1:72575-85434 GCF_030028575.1 Malurus melanocephalus
GGAAGGACACTCAGGAATTTGGTGTCACTGAAGATGAACATCCACAGGTTTGTCACCCACTGTGCTGWGGGCCTGGCCAGCAGCTCCAGGTTGCCATTCCTGTCGATGACAGCAATCAGGAGAGCCAGGAATGGGGTGATCACCTTCTGCACTCGCTTCCACAGAGTGTGCCTTTGGGGAGAAAGAGATGCACAAACCCAGAGGGAATGTGAGCAACAGCACCAGCAAAACAGGAGGTGACTGTCCTGAAAAACTGCTGACATTTGCACGTGACAGAATCCTAATCCTGCCTTTATGGGCTAAAACACTACCAAAATGCCCCTCCTGCACTTCTCCCATTCCTGGCTCAGCTGGAATCCCACTGTTCCTGTCTGAGTGCAGCCCCTCAGCCCTAATTCCCCCTCCCCCTGGAGAGGCCAAATTTGCCTTCAGAGGGTTTCCAGCACAGACTGGAGAGTGACACTGCAAACATTCAGGTGACACAAAGGCTGGCTCAGGTGACACTCGCAGGCTCCTCCAGGAAGGTGACAAGGCAGGGCTGTGTCCTCACCTGAAGGTACCTGCCTCCTGCAGAGCACTCAGGTTGGAAGCCTCCCGAAGCACCCAATTTTTGGGGTGAAGAGAGTTCTCTTCTTGCTTCTTCAACAGGCTGGAGAGACGAGCCTTGGTTATCTTCAGGAAAGAGGCTACAAAACAACAGAGAAATTGCATTTCCTCTTCTATTAGCTTGGACCCAGACATCCCACCAAGTACAAAATTTGACTGTTTTGTTGTTTCAATAATCAGTCAACTGGGAAAAGAACAGCCAGCACAGCCAGGGAAAAAAAAAAACCAAAAAACAAAAACCACTTGGACTGCAGGAAAAGCCCTCCATCAACAGCCTGGAGCATGGGCACACACACAATTGGGAGATTCTCCTTGTCCACACCACAGCAAGGAGCTGGTGGTGCCCAGATGCCCAGGGACACCCCCCCTGCAGCACGCACCTTTCAGCTCATCCTCTTTGGAAAAAAGGCCAAGGAGAATCTTAATTCTCCTCCTGCTTCGACTCAGGTCTTGGTTCTGGTCCCGCAGCATCCCCACAGCACTCTGCACACAGGTCCTCAGCAGCACAGTGGTGTCCAGGATCTCACCCTGCCCAGGAAAATGAGGTCACTTTGTTCACAGTGACAGCCCTGTCCCTCTGAAAGGGGTGACAGTGCTCCCCAAAAAGGGCCTGCTCCCCAAAATCCCTGATCCCAGCTTTGCTCATCCCTAAAACTCTCAGTTCTTGTGCTGTCGAGCACATGAGGCAACTTTTGTGGCCTTTTCCAACACAACATTTGTACTGAGGTAAGATCCCTGCAGGGGAAAGAATCAGAAGTGAAAATAATCCATGTGACCAGGGAAAAACTGCCCTTCCTGGGGAATGTCCCCACATTCCAGATGAGGCTGTCAGGGGCACACAGAGCAGAGGGAATGTGCCACATSCTCAGGCAGCTCCAGCACACACCTCAGGACACACAGCTCCCAGCTCCAGGGGAAAAAATGAAATAGAAATTCTTAAAGCTGAAAATCAGAAGAATGAAATTACTAAGGAATTACAGGTCCTTAGAATGGTTTATTTCTKTAGTGATGCTGATTTTGACTGGGCAGTGAGGAGGAGGAATTTCTGTCTCATCAATAACATTCAGGATGCAAACACTGCCAATGGGTTTCAAGTGAAGGGGAATACAAAATGCACTTATGGATGACAGAGCAGAGAGCCACACTGAGAGCTGAGAGGCAAACAAATGTATTCTGAACTGACCTCACAGTGCTCTGCTCCTGGCTCTGGTGTGTCAACCTCCATCTCTTCCTCCTGTGCCTCTCCATTCGCAGGCAGAGCTGCAGCTAAGGTGCAGAATTTTTATTAGAAAGCAGCAGTACACTCCTGCAGCAGTCAGATGAGAGTTTATTTTAGCAATTGCGTCCAGAGCAGCAGAACATCTGTCAGAGATCCATTAGCACCTGCAGGAGTAGCTGAGATTCAAACACAGCCACAGCTGCTCGGGCTGTCAGGGGTTCACACAGCAAGAATGGAAGAAATGTGGCATTGAGATAATTCCTTAAGCTCTCCCTGACTCCTGTCAGGCAGTGTGGAGAAAGGAAAACAAGYAGRAKGAAGCTGAGGGGAARGACAGACCCYTRTCAGGGGTCTCTGCTGCCTCCTGTRCTGGGACASAGCACTCAGGCTGCTGAGCAGTGCCAACACCACATTTCWGTCAAAAGACAAAGGCAAAACTACCAAACTAACTTGCTCTATGACCTGAAGTTGTAATAATGAATTAAATACAAATACAAGTTGGGAGCCATGCAGTGACCCCCCCAAAAACCAGGCACTGAGCAGGGAAAGTCATCAGATCCATCGTGCCAGAATCAGCTCCTGCAGTGGCAAATGTGGCAGCACAGCTCCCCTTCTCCCAGCACAGCTCACCTTTGGGCTCAGCTGCATCCTCAGAGAACACCTGGCTGATGGTGAGGTTCTGCAGGGCTGTCAAATCAGAGATCATGTCCTTGGATCTGCGGAGGTCGTCTATGTGCACTGASTGCCACAGCCCTGCAGGCACACAACAGCCAGAAATCACTGCCAGTCTGCAGCTCGTTATTCCTGAAGAGCTTCCCAAAAATTACCTGCCAGCACCTCTGGGTTTACACTCAGAATTCACTCTCAGCTCTTGCTGGAGGAAGGGAAAGCATAATGCACTCAGAACCTGCTGCTGCAAATGTCCCTGCCAGACAAGGACCGAGGTTTTGAGGTTCTCAGAAGCCCCCAGAGCCAGAGGAACCAGAACACATCAGGAGAGCAGCTCTGACAACCCACAGGACACCCTGAGTCCAGATTTTCAGCGTTCAAAGGAACAGTGAGTGAGAGAAATGACTGAGGAGTGAGGAGGGACAGATGGGCACACCCACCTCCATGGAATCCCACGTAGGACGTTCCTCCTTCCACCCTGGAAAGCTTCATGATGAAGTAAACAAAGACAGACGCTTCTCCCAGGTCCAGCTTGTTGATCTCGTTCACAACGGTGTACCTGCAACAAAGAGGAGATGCTGCTGGCACAGCAAAGGCACACAGAGCTTTGTGGCCACACATCCTTCCTCAGAGAGGACACATTTCCTCTCCACTGACTCCCAACCCTTCCTCCCAGCTCTGGTGCTGAGCTGCCACCTCCAGCTGTGCCCTGAATCACCCCAAGACCCTCAGCTCTTCAGGACTTTTGCAGCCAGTGGCCAGAATTCACACTTCAAACGGGATTATGTGCTCATTTGACCCAGCTTCGTTTATTCTGGCTTGGTCTATGGATGATTATTTGAAATAGAATTAGTGMATTTAGATTCATTCTGCTACAGAACAAAGGACTGCACATTCCTGAGTGTGAGAACCCCAAACAGCACCAAAAACCAAACATGGTGAGGAGTGGCCAGGCAGAAGTGAGCCAGTTCACACCCRACTCACTTGGCTGAGGCGATGAGCTGGCCATCCTGAGAGCCATCTTCAAAGTCTGTCTGAATAATGAGGACTTTATTTCCTGAGCTGGAATCCAGGAAATCCCTGAAGAGCAAAAAAGAGATTTTAACAGAAGTCACTAAGTGTAGAGAGCAACCATTAAATACCACAGAACCAATCACAACCATCAAATACCACAGAACCAGTGACACCACATGAGCTTTGGAATCACCAAACACCATCTCTCTCATGTGATGGAGCTGATAATGTTTGTCCCAAATCAGCCCACTGCCAGCACAGCCTCCCTTTTCCATATGTGCTACTCCAAATGCTCTGCCCACACACCTTCCATTCCAAGCAGCAAAACACAGCCCCAGACTCACCGAATGCCCCTCAGGAAGGAGTACTCGGTGTCAAACTGCTGCAGGAACAGGATTTGGAGCCTTTGGRCCTGGCCCTGCACCTCCCTCTCCAGGCAGGCGGCATCAGCACTGGTGAGCAGCCGKGAGAAGGTGGTGACCTGGGGGAAAAGGGACTGACCTGTGCTCCCAGCCTGCTGCAGAGTGGGGTGCACCCCAAAATCAGCGTTCATTTACCCCAGCCTCCCTGCAGAGCTGGATGAACCCCAAAATCAGCATTCATTTACCCCAGCCTGCTGCAGAGCAGGATGCATCCCAAAATCATCATTCATTAACCTGCTGCAGAATGGGATGCACCCCAAAATCAGTGTTCATTTACCCCAGCCTGCTGCAGAGCTGGACTGCACCCCAAAATCATTGTTCATTTACCCCAGCCTGCCGTAGAGCTGGACTGCACCCCAAAATCAGCCTTCATTAACCCAGCCTGCTGCAGAGCTGGACTGCACCCCAAAATCAGCATTCATTAACCTGCTGCAGAACGGGATGCACCCCAAAATCAGTGTTCATTTACCCCAGCCTGCTGCAGCACCCCAAAATCAGTGTTCATTTACCCCAGCCTGTTGCAGCACCCCAAAATCAGCGTTCATTTACCCCAGCCTGCTGCAGAGCTGGACTGCACCCCAAAATCAGTGTTCATTTACCCCAGCCTGCTACAGAGCTGGACTGCACCCCAAAATCATTGTTCATTTACCCCAGCCTGCTGCAGAGCTGGACTGCACCCCAAAATCAGCGTTCATTTACCCCAGCCTGCTGCAGCACCCCAAAATCCGCGTTCAGTGCCCCTGGTGCAGCCTGGCAGAGCCGGTGCCCCTCGGCCGGGCTGTGCCCACGCTCACCTCGGTGAAGGCGCTCCGGGGTGCTGCCCCTTGGCACACGTGGGCACGGAGGAAGTCGGCGAAGGACGTGTGCTGCTGCTGCCTGAAGTAGACGTGTGCCAGCGAGTGCGCGGTGAACGCCCCCGGCGCGTGGCACAGGCGGATGACGGCGTCGGGGGTGGCACAGTTGAGCAGCGCCAGGCGCGCCCACTCGGTGACACGGGCCAGCAGCTCGGCGGGGACACAAGCCGGCCGCAGCAGCTCCGTGCCCTGCAGCACCAGCGAGGCGCAGGTGTTGGCGTGGTAGCCCACGAAGGCGTCGGCCGGCCCGTAGCGCTGCTGGCCCACGAAGTGTTCCTCCGTGCTGACCGCCGCGAAATCGCGCACCCAGCGCTGCAGCTCCCGCACCGCCTCCCTCTGCCCCACGTCCAGCACCGTGCTGATGTCCAGGTAGTGCTTCTCCAGCCGGTTGATCAGCGGGATGGGGAAGTGCTTGTACACCACGTCCTTCTCCTCGATGACGATCAGGCGGAATTTGGGGTGCACCCGGCACTTGACGCGGTGCGTGCCCAGCCCCAGATCCACGTACTTCTGCCCGGCCAGGTACACGTAGTACTGGTTGAGGGCGTCGTAGAGGCTCTCGTAGAGGTTCTGCAAGTTGAGGAGMACGACCATCTGGCCGGTTTCCATGCAGACCTTCACTCGGTTGATGTTCCTGCATATCTGGGTGTATTCTTGGTCCTTAGGAAAACTGGAGCCGAAGATGATTTCTGGCTGTTGGCGGGCRGTGAAAAAAGCCTGCTGGAGGATCTGCAGCGCCGCGTAGTTCTCGGTCAACACRAGCAGGTACCTGCAGTCCCCGTCCTCAGCACTGCTGTAGATGTTCTGTCGGATCAGCTCAATCCTGCTGATGTCGTGAGCATGTATCTCTCCTTTTTCTAGCAGCTTGGAGGTGAATATTTCCAAGGCGTTGACGTCATCTTTGCCACCGAAGTTACGGAGAACCACTTCAGCGATGTCCTGAGGTGTGGGCTCACTTTTGGAGCTCTTAGCCAAGGCAAAAAACATCTTKATGAGGCTGTAGTAGTCACGCAGGCCAAAGAACTCCCTGTCTTGGGCCTTACAAATATTTTCATATGCATCAGCAAAGTGATGGAAATACTGCTCGACCTTCTGYAGAGCCCCTCGTGCCGAGCAGCAAATGCCCTTGGCGCTCTCGATGAGCTCCTCTCTGCTGGGGTCCCCACGGGACACAAAGATGCCTCGGTTCATCTTAGCRGGGTCCAAAGCCCAGTTGGAAATCCCGATGAAGCCAACCTTTTTGTGGGGAAGAGGAACATCATCTATGCAGCCATCCTCCAAGAGCGGATGCAAAGTCTTCAAGGGCATTTTGGGAGAGTCTTCTGCCAGCCCAATCTCATCCAAAACCACCACTGACACATACTCCTCCAAGTTCTTCCCCTCCTGGAATCGAGCACAGTGCTTGAAAGTGCCTATGATTCCCTCTGGAGTGGAGAGGGGGCTGCACTGAAAAGACACGAGATGGATCTGCTTCAGGTCCTTGAATAGATCAGAATGAGCTGCTTGGCCTTGCATAGCATCAGCCACGATGGTTTTTGCAAGGGATTTGGAGCTCCCAGGCTTCCCGACGAGAAARAGAGGGATTTTCAGCTCAATACAGATGACCATCATAAAGACATTTTCCTTCAAGGCCAAGTTCCTTGCTATGGTATCCCGGAGTGGCACCCCGCTCAGGAATAAGTCCTGCATCAGGGAGATTTCTTCCAAAATCTTTTTCTGGCTATCATAAGGCTTTGGAAGGACCTGGCTGATGGCATTCCTGTACGGCTCCTTCCTTTCCAGGGACGCGTGGTAGCAGACCCCGACCGCCAGCACCAAGGACCAGATAACGCCGTTTCTGTCGCCGCTGCCCTTGGGAGCTTTYCTCTCGGCCAGGTACCTCTCCAGCTCCCTCAGCAGCAGCTGGCTGTGTTTGTAGAACCACTTGAACACCTCCATGCAGCGCTCCACGTCCCGCAGGCTGACGAAGCTGCACTCGTCGTCCCTCCGCCTCATGTACTGCTGGGAGGCAAAGAGCACCTCCGTGACCGTCCCCACCTCGTCCCTGGCCATGGGCAGCTGCTCGGCCACGCGCTGCACGATCTGCTGGATGTACATCTTCTCGGTGCGGTTGTTGAGCTGGCCGAAATCCCACACCAGCGGGATCATGCTGGGCGGGAGCGCGTGCACGCGGTACACGAGCTGTCTCAGCGGGATGGATCCCAGCTTCTCCCTGCTGTCGTCGGCTTTGACCCGGTAGCCCAGCCCGGCCAGCTCCAGGCGCTGGATCATCCTGTCCGTGTGTTTGCGGTAGGGGTTGCAGGCTGCGATGATCTGCAGGCCAGAGGCAGCAGCCAAAGGCTCTCCCTGCACCGTGCGGTCACACAGAACCTC
This sequence comes from Malurus melanocephalus, assembly GCF_030028575.1. NCBI lineage: Eukaryota > Metazoa > Chordata > Aves > Passeriformes > Maluridae > Malurus > Malurus melanocephalus. Next base: position 79,733 of record NW_026624305.1, read on the forward strand.
CTTGATGCTGCTCACCGCCTCCGTCGTGTTGGCTTCGTCGAAAAAGAGGACCGTGTCCAAGTTGTGCTGCTCCTTGTTGGATTTAGCCAGGGCTTCTGCTTCCCTGATCCTGGCATAGATCATCTCTGCCGTGGTACCTCCGTGCACCTTGACCAGCTTCATGTTCTCCACCTCCACAAAGCTCCTGCGCAGCTGGCACAGGAACCTCACCAGGCGGGTTTTCCCRCAGCCCGTTTCTCCCATGATGACCACCGGGATGTTGCAGCGGAAGCGCATCTCGATGGCCAGGATTTTCAGCACRTTGTCCAAGGTGAGCTCGTACGTCTCGTCGGGGTCAAACACCCAGGGCAGCCCCAGCACCATGCAGAGCCTCTCGAGCTTCTCCTGGCGGGGCAGCTGATCGAAGGGCACGTTGAAGGGAACCCTCTGCAGGATCAAGCCTTGGTAGAGCTGGGCACTCATGATGTYCTGCTTGATGACGCTGCCATTCACAGGATTGATGGCATCGATGCGATTCCTGTTCTGCTGGAAATGGAAACCAATGAATGTCATGGAGACACGATCCTCGTTGAAAAACAGATAGGGGTGTGGCTCCGACTCCCACTTCTTCCGGATGCGGAAAGGAAGCAGATCCTCCTCCGCGACGTTGTCCAGGTGGCAGGATCGTCTTCCCGAACTTTGGTCAGAAATGTTCAGGGAGGGCGTCGCGAAATCCCGCGCCATTAAAATCATGAAGCCAACCACAAAGTTCTTGAAGCCGCGCAAGGTGTCCTGGACAAAGGCAGGGTTGCAGAAGACAGAAGCTTCGCAGTCTCTCAGCTGGACGTTGAGGAACCAGGTGAAGTTGCGGAGYTCTGCCCAGGAGGGATCCACAACACCACAGTGCAGGAGGAAAAGCTGCAGACATTCYGCAGGGCTGCCCTCCACCGAGAGAGCCTCGTACTGGAACGTGTCCAGGTCACAGCCCCGCTCAAACCTCTTCAGGTACTGGAAAGGCCTCTGGAAAGCCTCGCTGCAGAATTCCTCCTTGTCCATTCCTGGGTCCGAAACATCCCCAGAATGGTTCCCGAGTGTCTCCATTTCCAGCACTTCTTTCGGAGACTTGCATGTTATTTTAGGGAACACATCCAAGAAGTGATACTTCTGGCTTGCTGATGTCTGGAGAAGGGAAAAAGAAAAGAAAATGTCATCACAGAGCTGTAGCCTCAATCTTCATCAGTTTGGTTAATCTGYTCCTAACAGTCTTCTTGCCTAAAACCACAGAGCAACAGGAACCAGCCTTTTCTTTGTGCATCCTTTCTTCCACTTAAAGTGCACCAATGAATCCTATTCCCTCCTACATTTTCCCGTTTGGAACATGAGCCTGGCATCACCTCCAGCCCCTTCTAAGGGCTACTTCAAACAAAACTAAACCCAAGAAACTGTTGTGATTTATTCCAGTCACTTCTACACTGTTCTTACAGCTGCAAATAAATACTCCCCTGCTCTCAAACATGCAAATTAGCATGAGGGAGATCAGATTTTGCATTTTTATGTTTCCTATAAATTACAGTGGGCACAGTGAGGCTTGGACTAACAGTCTGTCAGAAATCACCAGCTCAGGGGAACCAGAAAAGCCTAATTTGCTGTCTGGTTTTAATGTCACTTTGTGCAACACCAGGGACACYGGTTTGCTATGGGATACAGCACAACCCGAACCAAACAGGGAATTCCTGTGCTGTGTCTATAGTTAGAGTCTCTACAACTCACCACAGCTATGTAMAAACACATGCAAAGTGACTGAGAAATTCCCAGAAAAGCAGCATTGATGGGTACGTACAGGTCTGGCTGCTTTCCTTGGCACTGGGGACACCTCCAGGATTTCAATGATGTACAGATGGCACTTCTGCCGTAGCCACATATTGCCATTATTGTCTGTCAGGTACTGCAAAACCAACAGCTTGAAGAGAAACTCTGCAACTCCACGCTGCACCTATCACAGGAAGAGATACAAAGGCATTTCCTCTTTATTTACCCATCACAACTTCACAGAATCACAGCACAGCTGAGGGTGGGAGRGCTCTCTGCTCAAAGCAATCCCAGCAAGAACAGGTTGCCCAGGGTCATGTTCAGTCAGGTTTTAATTTCTCCAAAGTTGGAGACTCTACAGCTTCCCCAGGCAACTGTTTCATGTTCCACCACCTCGATGGTATTTGTGTAACTTACACAACAATTAGAAAACACACACGAGAGAAATGGCTAATGGAGAAACAAGAGTTTTAAAGAAAGTTCCTGCCAAGGTGCACACAGGACTTGTGGGACAAGGAAGCTGTGGGAGGGATGCACTTACTGAGGAGGTGATATCGAAATGGAATATCATGGGYTTTGTCTGGTGTTCTCTCTTTAGGTAAGGCAGGAGAGCTTTTAGCACTTTGTCTTCATCCACTTCTGGTTCAATTAGTCTGATGGTTTTCAGAAGGTCTGTACAGTCAGGCTGCTCTTCTTGCAGTCTCTCATGCAGCCTCTTCACATACAGAGATTTCCCTGTTATAAAAAACAGCACAAGAATAAAGCCATCAGTATCAAATACATATCAAGACCATAACAGAAAGAAGCAAATAAAATGCTGAAGTACCCTATGCCCTAAAATATCTGAACCTTCCTAAAAGGCATTCCAGAAGAAAGTCTAAATGTGGTTTGAGCAGCTGGAGTCTGGAATCCAAGACTCTCTGTTGTTATTCACAAGGTTTGTTTTCCTTCCACTGCCTGAGAGAAGCTTCAATCTTCACTAGGCCCTGAATCTATTCTATTTTGTGCTTGTTTCTAAAGTCAAACCAGGGTACAAGGTGACTTCCAGCCTTCACCTCACTGCACTGACCAGTCTGAATAGATCTTTTAAACCAAAATACTTAAAGCTTGGCCACCAAACCTGACAAGGTAAGCCCCACTCTGGTTTTGAACTCCCATGTGCCATCTTACCCACKCCAGCCCTTTTGGAGGACACAATCCCAACACACATGTGCTCCTTGAACACGGACGCAGCCGAGTTGACAGGATGAGCCACTCGGAAGTGCTGCTGCAGGTACTGCTGGATCTCTGCTCGTGCCCTCTGGGGAATCATGTGCACTTTGTAGTGGCTGAAGGCAGAGGGGATGTAGCTGTTGTCCCGCTCGCAGTTGCACAGGATGATGAGGCGGTAGGAGCTGTTGTAGCGCTGCAGCTGCTGGAACAGCTCCTCTGCCCTGCAGCTGACGTCGTAGCTCAGCTCATCCGCGTAGAGCATGGTGTAAATCTTGTCCCCTGCGTGGCAGGGRATGAGGCACCGGCGCAGGAACAGCCCCACCTGCTCGGCGCTGGTCTGGGGGGTGCACAGCAGAACCTCGTCGAAGGTGGGCAGGGGCTGCTCGGGGCTGTTCATGTAAATGGCCAGGGCAGCGCTCAGCACCTCGCAGGGAGGGCAGCTGATGAGGTTGGGCTGGCCCACGCACAGCAGGTCCTGAGGGAAATCTCTGCTGACACGTTCCCTGCCTGCAGCAGCCAGGTTCTTGAGCCACACGCCCAGCGTGTCGATGTCCAGGCAGCGGGGCAGGAAGGAGCCCATGTTGCTCATGTAGCACTCCCAGATGCGCTCCAGCCGGGCACTCAGCTCCTTCTCCCCATCCAGCAGCACTTGGAAATCAGAACCAACCTTTGCAGAGCTGGCAGGCTCCTGGCTCTGCAGAACTGCCAGGAGCTCGTGCTCGCTGCAGCCACGGCTGAGGAAGGACAGCATCATGAGCGCTGCCTGGCTGGGCTGGCCCTGCCCCAGCTCCGAGCACAGGTACACCAGCTGCTCCGCGCTGTAGTAGTTGAGGTAGAAATGCTCGAAGCGCTTGGYGTACATGAAGCTTTTCCAGCTCTCCAGGAAACTCTCCATGGTCTTGCAGAGGGCTGGGAGCACAGCTGCCATATCCCCTTGTCCTTCCAGCACCGGGATGGCACCCAGGGAGAAGTCGATAAGAACACAGGATTCTCTTTCGGGTGAGCAATACACCTGGGCAAGCCAGGAGCGGAAAAGCATGTTCCCAGCTGAGTAAAGGTCTATAAAGGCCTGGGCAAGTCTCTGGACATTGGAAAAGACCTGTGTGAGGACAGAGGGGAGAGAAACAAACTAAGCTGGTTTCCAAGTTCCAGCCGTGAAACCACTGGAAAGACTTTCAGTGAGGAGAAAGTCTTTGGTTCCAAAGTGTGTCACAGGCACAGACTGCCTGTGACATTTTAACAGCAGCATCCCAATAAACCAAGCTTGCTATGGAAGAACAGTGAGGCTGCCAGGACAATCCCCAGTGCATGATAAGGATAAGGCCACCTGCCCATTGCTCTGTGTCCAGCTCAGCTGCACCTTCACAAGGAACCCAAGGCAGGAACACCCATGTGCCTGTGACCACCACCCCCAGCCAACCACAGCTGATACTCAAGGGAAAATCCAGCCCTGGCCCCAACACCAGCAACCCACTGGGCTTGGAATCTGACCTCAGAGAACCTCTCCACCTCCAGGCCTTGCTCYCCCTTGGCTGACATGAGCATCAGTTTGTTCTGCAGCTCGCGGAGCTCCGCCAGCGAGTACTTCCAGGAGGCATCGGCATCCCCCGAGCTCCCCGGCAGGGTGAAGCGCAGGACAGTGTCCAGGGAGACCTGCAGAGCACAGGGGTCAGTGTGGCTGGGCTGGGGCTGTGCCCGAGGCCAGGGCAGCACGGGCAGCAGTGCCCAGGAAGGAGGAGCTGACAGAGCTCACCTTCTGTCCATCAGCTGGGGCTCTGAGCACATAGACCCCTCTGCTGTTGATGGCAGCTGCCAGGGACAGCGAGGACAGCTCCACGGAGCCATGGCTCTCCTTCACTGTCTTCAGCCACTCCAGGTGCTGAGCTGAGGCACGCTGTGGGGAGGGGAGACACAGCCCTGCCCTGAGCGCCCCGAACTCCGGGGTTACGTCTGACCAGAACAAACACCTTGGGCAGGCACAAGGGCTTCAGGGGAGGGAGGAAGGAAGGAATAAGCACTGGCTGCAGCCTGGTCTTTCTGCACACTCTCCCTTACCCACTCCATGGGAGGCTGAACGGAGCCCACAGTGCTCCAACACCTCTTGCTACAAAAACACGCCCTGCTGCAAAAGGGTAAGAGCTCCCAGCCATCTGCCTTCCCCCTTCCATACCACCAAACCCTTGCATGAGCACCACATCACACTGGAAAGCCTCAGCAGCGCTCTGGAGAAGCCCTTGCTACACCAGTTACAGTTGCTGCAGTGAATTTTTGTGCCACAGAAACATCAGGTATTTTTCCTTCCATTACATCTCCTGTAAATCCCCATGCAGGTGCCATTTGCCCAGTGCAGCCCAACTTCCAGCCACGCCTGGAAGGCAGAAATGCAGGAGGATAGAGAGGCCCTGCTCCAGCAGAACTCACCAGTTTCTTGGGGAGGTTCTCATCGCTGTCCAGGGCTCGCCACAGCTTCTGCAAGCAGCACATGAAGTCCTCGAAGCCCGAGTCCGGGCGGAGCTCATAGAGCAGGGAGGAGTAGCCGTGCACRGTGTCATGGAAACAGGCCACCCTGTCCACATCCATGTCATTCTCCCCCGCCGAGATGGACGCCAGGTCAACAAACACCTTCAGCTCATTGATATCTGAAACGAGCAAAACACAGGAGAGAAGAACAATGAGGAGCTTGGACACCACCCCTCAGCACC
>NW_026624305.1:86337-96903 GCF_030028575.1 Malurus melanocephalus
CATCCTCACCCATCCCCTCGGCCCTGGTGTCCCCACACTGCATGGGGACTTCATTAAAGGGACTCCACAGCCCGTTCCACACCCAAACCCGTTGCAGATGTAACTGCCAACACCAGAAGCTGCGAAGGCACAAAGCAGATGGGGCAGGGATTCAGTGTTCTGCTGCCCCCACACAAGCTGCCATCCCTTCCAGCACTCCCTGACTCATTCCAGGATGACAGCACACACCTTTCAGAGCTTCCCTGACCCAGCAGACGAATTCCTTCTGCTGGGCCAGCTCCYTCAGGCAGCCACGGCGGGGCACAGTGATCCCCTGCAGCAGCTTCTTGGCTTGCACGAGCTCAGGGCTGATGGAATCCAGCTTCTGGGTCTTGTAGGATTCAAGCTTTTCTGTCTGCAAAGCAAATTGTACAAACACACACTGGGTCTGGAACTGGGAAATGCCAGGGGTTTGCAGCAGGGAAAGGAGAGCCCCCTGCAAAGCCACACCCCAACAGAGCAGTAYCATCATCTCTCTTTAAGGAATGACTACATGAAAGCACTTGGAACATCTGATTTTTACCCCAAATAAGCATTTTGGGACAAGGAACGATTCTCGACAGACTGGTATAGATTGTGGGAAGGTTCAGATTTAGCCAACACCCTGACAGCACAGAGCTAAAGCTGGGGATACTCACTATATGCAACAGGTTTTCCAGGATACTGAAGTCACCAGAGAGGCCTAAACTTTCTTTAACATGGGCGATGATCTTGGCAGCATCAAAGGTTAAATACATTTCRTGGTACTGCTGGATCTGCTGGACTCGCTGGTCAACCCAGCCCTGCTCCTCTGTGGACCAAAGCCCACAGATGGTGTTCAGCTCTGCTCTGAGATCTTCAGGATGATTTGTGAATTCATGGAAAATTCTATCGACTGCAGAAAGTGTGAGACTSCCTGATCTGAGCTCATCATACAGCATTTCATAGTTGGCAAAGCAAGGGCGGATCATGCTGTTCAAAACATCTTCAAGGTCCAGCTCAGGAACAGTGTCCTCCTCCTCCTCCTCCTCCTCGTTCTCCTCCTCCTCTGAATAATCACACTCATACTCCTCTCCTGCCTTCTGTGCTGCTTCCTCCCAGAACTGCTGGAAGATCCGGCTGTCCTTAAAAGCGTGCATTTTGTGGATAAATCCTTTCAGCTCTGGGCTCAGGTTGTAGAAGGTCTGCAGGGGTCTCCTTCCCACACTCACAACTTGATTCAGTCTTTTYGAACTGAGATCTTTCGAGTGTTGAAATTCCACTTCAGTCACATCCACTATAAAACAGAGACAGGTCAGGGGGAGATCAGGCTCCAGCTCTCATCCCATCCCCAAGCCACAAAATCCTACAGGCAGGTGGGCCCCTGGAAGCACCATTTGATGCAAAAGCACTCACTGGATCCCCCCAGTGCTCTGGGTTTATTTCCCTCACCTCTCCTCACCCTCACTGTAAGGTTTAGAATCAAATTTGTCCCCAAAGCCAAGGGATTTTCAAGGAAAAYGCTGTTTTCTGGAGTTGCCACTTTCTGCTTCCCCACAACTCTACCTTTCACAGACTTGTGCACCTTCCTGCACATGCCSAGGAAGGTTCCTATKGCTTTTTTYTCTCTTCTGAGCAGTGTGACTTCTTCATGCCTCGACTCCAGCAGTTCTTTCCTGCTTCTCTGGAGCAGCTCCTTCTCCTCACTCGAGCATTGCTGGTGCTCTGAAAGAAAACTCACCTGGAGTCACAAAGCAGACACTCACCCCACCCTGCACCCCAACTCAGGAACTGCAGAGTCACAAACTCTGCACTGACAACACAAACTGGAGCTGGGAGCTCCTTGCCCAGGCCAAGGGGAAGCACTGGAAACTGCTGGAGCAGCTCCTGAGCATTCCCAGTCCCATTCCCAGTCCCATTCCCAGTCCCTGGAGCAGCTCCTGAGCATTCCCAGTGCCGTTCCCAGTGCCTGAAGCACCCCCTGAGCATTCCCAGTCCCTGGAACATTCCCAGTCCCTGGAGCAGCTCCTGAGCATTCCCAGTCCCTGGAACATTCCCAGTCCCATTCCCAGTCCCTGGAGCAGCCCCTGAGCACTCCCAGTCCCATTCCCAGTCCTTGGAGCACTCCCTGAGCATTTCCAGTCCCATTCCCAGTCCCTGGAGCATTCCCAGTCCCATTCCCATTCCCAGTCCCATTCCCAGTCCCATTGCCAGTCCCTGGAGCAGCAGCATCACAACAATGATGCTCTAAGCCAACTGTGCCCCTTTTGAACTCTCTTACTTGTCTCCCAAATGCAGAGGAACTGCTCCTTATGCTGGAAAACCTCTTCCAGGTGYCTCACAAGGACACAGCCCATGTGGATGTCATCGGTGACACTCGTAAGCACAGAGTCTGCTGTGGCCATGACATCCTTGGCTTCCTCTGTGAGTTTGTCTAAGAAGTTTCTGTTTGCTCCTGTCCCAGAAACAAAGCAGGACAAACCCAAGATCAGCCCTGTTTCCCAAAAAAACAAGCAGAAGCAGCAACTTTTCCATGGCATGGCACAGAGTTCCTCCATTTCTTATTGAATCTCTACCCAAGCCAAACACCTCAAACTTTGAAATGAAGACTAAAACAAGAGCAGGGCAATTTCTCTGTTTGCTGCTCTGTGCAGTGGCAGCAGCGAGGCAGAGAAAAGCTTCTCCTCAAATCTAACCAGAGACCTACCATTAAAGCTGAAGATGTGTTTGATGTCAGGCCACGTGAGCAGATGGTGCAGAATTTTATCAAAATCCTCCTCATTCTGCCCAGCCCTGATGGGCCAYGACTTCACGATGACAGCAGACACGAGCTGGCTGAACTGGCCCAGGTTGTAGGCAGAGATYTTCTCCAGGATATTGTTCTGCATCTGCCAGGGCACACAGAGAGGGGCAGGGATTGGGATCACACCGAGTCTGTGCCTCAAAATTGGCACTGGCAGCTCCAGTAGTGAGGCACGCTGCAAGAATGCCCTCTGACACAACAGAGCTCATGGTGCAAACACATTACAAATATTCCTCATGGACCCTAAAAAAGGGAATCCTCATTTCCTGATTTCTTGTTGGTGTTTTATTTATGTGAAATTCCATTTTTCTTCCATCTCCCTTGCCTCTCCCTTCCCCTGGAGCACACAATACCTGGCAAGCTGCAGTCACAGCCTCTGTGGCACAGTTCTGGAAGCACCAGTCAATGGAAGGCTCCACCTGTTTGATTTGGTAGTGCTGACAACAGTACACCAAGATTTGGTTCATTGGAGTCTCCTAMAGGGCAAAAGGGAGATTTCTGATCAACCCAATTTCCAAAGTGTTTTTCCTTGGGAGACAGCTAACAACACAGTAAAAGGAACCTGAGCATCAGCACATTTCTAGGGCCTGGAAGAGAGCTCAAACAAATAAATCCCTGGAAAATATTTTAATGATTTCCATCTAAAGTGTGTGATTACTTAGTATACCCATCTCTCCAAGCCAAGCTTACAGCAGAAAGTTATTTGTTTCCAGATTACACCACAAATATCAATGGCTTAAAGAATTTTGTAACTGCTGCAGAAAGGAGATGAGGAGATACACATSTGGGTGTGCATTCTGGAGCCTGAACAACACCTTTTTCTGCACAAGGAATGAAAAGAGAAGCACCAACCTGGCTTCTCCGAGCYCATGGGTGTTTATTTTGCACCCACTGGTTCCTTAAAAGAGGTGACAATTGGCCAGAATTTTCATTTCCTCTGGAGCACCTGCAGCCAGGCCACTGTCACTGTCACWGTCACAGTGTGGGACATTGCCATGGCCAATTTTTGAGCCTCCAGAAGGTGGTTTGTAACAGCAATGGCAATCTTTATGACCAAAGCCACCCCTCCCACGTGCTCCTTCTCCCAGCACAGCACAAATCACTCCATCACTCCAGGGCTGCCTGCCCTGGATTCTTTCTCTCCCCTACCTGCTGGATTCTTCTCTTCAGATCTGCGAGTAAAGTGTCCCTCCATGTCTGGGTGAACTGCTCATCTGGAAAGCTGATCTTCACAAACCTATCCCAGGCCTGCAGGGGAGAAGCAAACAAACCCAAACCACTGAGAGAGTGCTGAGAATTCACAGAGAAGGCAATTCCAAGCACAGTGTAGAAGAGATGACCCACACACTTCCATCCCGAGGAAAAGGAACACTCCCAGAGCTGCAGAAAGCAGATTTTAAACCCAAATGGTGTATAAATGTCTCAGCTGCTAAAGGAGATATTTGGAAGAGCCCCTTCCACTCTGCTGCTGTAAATTGTCCCAGGGAGGGGTGGGAACAGCTCTGGGCTTTGCCTGTGGAAGGTTTGAGGAYAACCAGTGGGACTCCCATACTGGGAGCAAAACAGCACCAACATGGGGCAGTTCCTGAGCCCAGCAATGCCTTTAGAACAGCCAAGAAAAGCCCAGCTTAGGTGAGCTGAGCAGCACCAATTCCAGCCCTTTGCTTCTCAAACACTGCCCATCCCTTTCCTTATCCAGCAAAGAGCCAAGAGACTCAAAATCCTGGCTAAGCTACAGGATAAAACCCCTTTTTATTCACATCACTGAAACAAAACAAACCCGCAGCTCAGAAGGGGAAGAGAAGGTGACGTGCTCCAGGTACTCCTTCAGTAACTTCTGTTTTAAAGTGTTTCTGAACCAGGTTCGAGTATCTCTCAGAGCTCTACTCAGCATTTCTGGAACYTCCTGCACAGCATCCCCTGGAACCTGCCCCACACAGAGGAGAGAACAAAAAAAAATAAACACAGTTCAAGCAGGAGAGCAACAGACAACTGCTTTAAATCAGGATTTCTAAAAAGAAAGCCCAAATGCATGCAGAGCACACAAATGGCCAGCTCCAGAGCCAGCAGTGAATAAAGAGAGAGAGCCTGGGGAGGTGCAGGGCTCACAGGCAGCTTGTGCTTGAGCTTGTTCCAGGAAGTAAAGACAAAAATGTTCAAGGGGAAACAAAACCAGATAGAAAACAAAGCTTATGTCAGCCAAACTGAACTTGTGACCTTATTTTCAATAWGAAYCAAACTYATTAGGTGATTTCACAACTCTCTCMAAGTACCATAACCTTGTTTAGAGCGTGAAATTCTTCAGATTGAGCCTGGAGCTGATGCAAACCCAGTCTGATGTACCAGAGTGTGATATYTGTGGGTATTTCATATCCTTGGTACTCACTGCTGAGGGCTGAAGTTGGGCCACCCTGGCAATGAGGATGGCAGCAGTGGCAGGGATCAGGAACCAGCTCACACTCCTGACATTCTTGCAGAGCCTCTCGTGCAGCTTGAGGCAGCAGGACAAGCAGCACAGCCAAGAACGGGCTCCCAGAGCTCTGCAGGGCAGGACACAGAACCAGAATTAACTTTCCCCTCCAAGGGAAAATAAAAAATTAGAAACAAAATAAAACGCCGCTAAATTCAACTCAGCGTGGCAGCTAACCATCGCTCCCCTCAGATGGATTGACAAAATGGGGTAGAAATCCAGGATTCTTTTCTTCACAGAGATTTCAAGGCCCATGAGCACGACCCCAGACAATAAATATTCTGACAAAGGTGCACTGCACTTACCTGGCTGGGGGCTCATCCAAGGCACACAGCACTGCCTTCAGAATCTGCTCTACCTCCTGACGCTGGAAAGAMAAAAATATGAAACCATGGAGGACATTTTACAGTGGTTTCTGATTAGCTCAGAAAGAAGGATTTCACTGTTCTTTCATGTCTTCCCCAACACTTTCATAAAACAGCAAAATTTATTTACTGGATCTCAGAACCAACACCTGAGTAGCTTTTATTTGTACAAACCCAACCTGGGCTGTAYAAATAAATTACTTGTTACAGTCTGGGGGTTTAAAATCTGTTATTAATTGCAAGATCCTATTCCTGCTGTCCTCACACCAGTACAAGAGTTTTCACAACAGCAGGAAAATCTYCCAAACCAGCAGCCCTTTTGCCCAACCCTCCTGTGCAAAAAAAAAAAAAAAACCAGTTTCAGGTACACACTGAGGAGCTCTGGATTAAAACATTTGCCATCAAATGTGACCAGGAGCAAATCCAGCTAAAAACATCCTCCTCTCATCAATGCCAACCCCACTTTTTGCTGCAGATACGCCCCCAAATCTCCTCCTTAGGAGTCTCTGATGTCACAGCAATTGTTTTTTTAGCTGAGTTTGAAGCTGTTTGTGCTGTTTGTGCTGTGATCTGCTGCCAGCCCCAAAATTCCCTCAGTGATGGCAAAAAGACGCCCAGGAGCCCAGTTTGAGCCTTTACCCCAGAGCTGGGTAAAACTGCCAGGAGACAAACCTGAAAGTTCCACGAGAGATCCACATTCTCCAATCTGTACAAAACACCTTGCAGAGTAACCAACAAATCACTGGAGAAGTCTTTGATGAACTCAGCCAGGTTCCCCAGGGGCAGCACACAGAGCCAGGACTTGACCAGAGTCTCATCAAATTCCATCAAGTACTTCTTTTCTCTCATTCGTTCCAGCAGGGTCACTCTGGACAGGAGACAAAATAAAATCTTGGGGTTTCCAGGGAACAAAAAGGCCACGAGTTTGTGCAGCCCATGGAGRAGTCCCAGGGATGGCAGAGCAGAGSCAAASCACTGAGCACAACCCAAGGAAAATAAACTCCAGGYCTGGCTCAGMCTCTGAGCTGCTCTGATGGCACAAYTGGGGGTKGTGTTTGAGGGCTCACACAGTGCCCAGCTGGGCTACCCTCACCAACCTTTGAGACACCAGAGTGGCAATGCCCAAACAGCCCAAACCCCTCTACATGCTGCATTTCACACTTTTCAAAATGAGGGGTGGGGGGAACCAAAAGAAGAGATGAAGGAAGGTGAGGAGCCTCAGCTGGAGCACGGAGTGTAACTGGGAATTGTGGAAAACTCACGCATTTTGCTTCCTCCTGGTTTCAGCAAAGGGGAGCCCTTCCAGCCCTGCCCAAACATCYTCCTCCAGTGGTCCATGCTCCTGATGGGGAGCAGCAATGGAGTGCAGGAGGGGAAGGATCCACACCCACCGCTCTGTGTCACCTTCAATGCACCTCTGGCACAGGTTGGTCAGGTCAACCTTCAAGCTAAATAAAAAAAAAACAAAACCAAAACAAACAGAGTGAGTGAAAGAATAGYTTTATCCAGGCCTTGAGAATGCCCTAAGGGGTGGGAGAGGCTACATCCCAATCTCTGGTCATTATTTTAGCTCCKTCCACTCTTCATTTCAGAGTGTGCATGTCCAGGTTTAAAGCCCAGAGSTGCCAATGTTCCTGAATCTCTGTGCCCAGACCCTGCTGCTGGAGCACTGACAAGCCCCAATCCTTTACCTGCAGCCTCCCCACGAGCCCCCAGCCCTGTGCCAGGGGAAAACCTGCCAAAAGTGTGCAATGATGCACGCCAGAGGATCCAAATGTGGCACTTCACTTGTGGGAACAAATACCCCATGMTCCTGATCACTGGAGTTTGTGAGCATCAGCAGCAAACAGGCAAGGAGCCAGAAACTGCTTGCCAGAAAAGGATAACAAATAAGATTATGCATAAAGAAAAAACCAACAGTTTTAACTCAATCTATGGCTCTGGCAAGCATGGCAAGCTGCAATAAGGGAAATCTGTTTGCACAAAAGAAAAATAACGAGAAAGTTGTGTGACTGTGAGAGGGCCCAGAGGGGTTGGACAAAGCTCCCTGGAGATTTTCAGAACTGCACTGCAACCTCGACTGGAGCACTTACTTGGTCACTCCTGCAAAAGCCTGCTTGATGTGATCAATCTCATTCTGCACCTCTTGTTGGGACACCTGATCCAAGCACAGGAGGCTGCACAGGTCATCCAGGTCACCTTTAACTGCTGGAAGTGAAAAGTYCTCAAATACCAAGAGAATGGTGAGCCCCAGAGCCAGTTTGCTTTTGATGACTCTGTCCTCCGGAGGTGCTTCGGGTGCAAGGAAAGGGAGAGCTATTTTCTTCATGTRTTTCATCAGCAARTCGTTCACCTGGGATAAGAAGGGARGAAASAAASCASCCACAGCATTAGCCTTTCTCATCTGAAGCCATTTTCTYCTGCCAGTTCCAGCAGGACCAGGGGACAGGAAGGAACAGCCCTGATGACCAAAAAAATGCAACGTGGGATTTCTGTCGTATTTCCTAATTATGTCAAGTAAGGAATTTTGGATTCCAGAAGCTCTGCTGGCATCACTGCTTAGAACAGGATCAGGAGCTTCTCCCAAAAAGCAGGCAGGTTTGGAACGAGAGAGGAGTGCAGAGAAGTTGGTGACAGAACCAGCAGCAAAACTTAAGGGCCAGATTTAGAAAATCAACATCCAAACCCAAAACCCACTCAAGTATGAAGTCACCACGTCCCAGYTCTGCTGCTGACCCACATGGGCTCTCAGAACCACACTAAGGGCTCAGGATGACTGAAGTCCCCAAAGCAATCACCCTGGAAGGAAACCCACTGAACTTTGACTGGAATAGCAAAATTAACCCAGCAAAGTCAACAGCAAAATGAACATTTGGGTTCAGCAATGGAATTTCTGCCTCTGGGGAAGGGAAGGGAAGGGAAGGGAAGGGGAGTACCTGCTCTGCGTTGAAGTTCAGCTCTAACCACAGCATAGGCCCACCATCAAACACCCGCTGGGCTACAGCAACGTAGTGGAACTGTCTCAGCTGGCAGAAGAAGTTCCTCAGGTTGTCAGCACTCCAGGTTCCAAGAATGCTGAAGATACTTTCCAACATAACAYTGGCAGCTATTTTCTTCCCTTCCACCAGTTCCTTGTTTTTATCCCCAGTCCATGTCTGCCAGAAGTTTTTTATCCTGGAAGGCTTTGCACACACGATGTCATCGTACTGGTGCCACTCTGGAACAGCAACACAGGGAGAACACRGGAGAGGAACCATTGGCATGGGGTGCCTTCATCTTCAGCTGCCACAGCAACACCCACCCTGTCTGCCAGCAATGCTGGGAGCACCCCAAGGTGCAGGTCAGCAGCAGAACTCACCTCCATTGTTGAGTAAGGGCCTTGTTATCAATAAGCAGCGATTCACGGGAGTTTTGGATTCTGAATTCTTGTAAATGAACTCATATTCGCCCTTCCCACAGCTCACCCAGTACTTGTAAGGAATGYATTTTTCCAGGATGTCTTTGGTGAGAGTTACAGCACCTTCAATGAGGTATCCATGCTCTCCCAGATGCCTAGGACACACAAATACAGCACAGGCAGGCAAATGACATATCAGCTGATCTACAAACCTCCTTTTCCACGCATTGCTCCATTTTGAACATTTTGAATGCTGACTGCTCTTCCACAAGAACATTTCAGAACAGTTTTCTCCAGGGTGAAAGCCTCTGCTGCAATCCCCCCACTTTGCAGAGTCACTGAGCCCCACAGGGACCCCGTTCTCAGAGCAGGCAGCACTCACCGGGTGCAGTTCAGCTCACAGACTTTGTCCTCCCAGTTGGTGTAGCCAGGAATGTCCTGAGCTTTGATGAACACTTTATGGGTGTCAGGGTTGAGTTTAAAGTCTTTGGATAATATTGCATGGAAATACACTGTAACACCATCATCCCGGTTCACAGAGCTGCGGGAAAGAAGGAAATGGAAAGGATTTTACTGGGTTKAATTGCACAAATCACAAACTATATTTGAGCCACTGTAAGACTGGCTGCAAGACCCATAAACCCCAGGAGCAGCTCACTCAGATGATGTGTGAGCAGGCCCAGTGCAAAAGGGAAAAACRGATTCCTAAAGGAGCAGGAGATGCTCAGACCCAGCAGAGTCACCTGCAATAGCTGCACTTTAGCCCTTTTCCAGATCCTACACATGAACAAAACACCAAAAYAGCTCTTGGCACTATTCACCTAAGGAGCCATGTGTGAAGCTCGTGTTGCTCATAGGAGCAAGGAATAAGAGGGTAAGCTGTTTTTTCATCCCTCAGATGCTCGTGCAGGTTCAAGTACCTGGGTACCACATCACCCAGGACATCACTCACTGCAGCTCCTGTTCCACACTGGCTCTCCTGAGCACAATCACTTCATCTCCATTTCAAGACAGTTCTATTCCCACACATCCAAGGTGCAAACTGACCTAATCCCCCACCTCAGTCTGGAGTCCTGCTCACAGCAGCTCCTGCTAGTGAAGCATGTTGTTCTCACCTTTCTTTACTCTTTTCCACAGGTTTCTGGTTCCTTTGTTCCTTTTTGTGCTTGGGACTTTCTGCTGCAGCCACASCACCCTCTGTCATCGTGGCAGCCTCAGCTCCTTTGCTCGGGCTTGTTTTCTCACCCACTTTAGGTATTTTCTCACTTGGGGTCTGCTTTTTCTCTTTTGTGTTTGCATCCTGCAGCAGGGAGACAAACAATGCCCAATGAAACAGGAGACCCTGGAAGTACAACATCCTCCTGGAAATACTGATYCCTCACTGAGGCAAGCTGCTGTTTAAGGAAAAGAGCACATGATGGAAGAGAAATCCAACCCAGGTCCCAGAGGATGGGGAATAAAGAAAGTGAAAGAGGAATCAGTCTCACCAGAGCTCCCCACACTCACCAGAGCTCACTCACACTCACCAGAGCTC
>NW_026624305.1:98808-99232 GCF_030028575.1 Malurus melanocephalus
GTGGTTCTGCACTGTCCCCTGGAGCTGTGATATCCTCCTGTGGCTCTGCACTGTCCCCTGGAGCTGTGATATCCTCCAGCAGTGAGGATTCCTTTTCCTCCTGCCACGCTTCACCTGCAGAGCCAGGCGTGGTGTCTGAGGGGTCGGTCAGAGCTCCTGCTCTGTCCATCAGCAGCTCTCTCTGTSTCCTTTGTTTCAGCGATGGATGAGGGTCCAGCAGCACCTTCCCCCTTCACCTCTGCTCCCACATCAGGGACTGSAGGGACCTGCACCTTTCTTCTCTCTGCAACAGAGGCAAACAAATCATTAAACCGGAGACTCAGCCCCCAGTGGGGTGGCAGGAGGGTTTGGGTTGGAAGAGACATTCAAGCTCATCTCATTCCACCCCCTGCCATGGGCAGGGACCTTCCACTAGACCAGGTTG
>NW_026624306.1:0-11379 GCF_030028575.1 Malurus melanocephalus
CTCCAGATAAATGTGCTCCGTGATGAAACACAACTTGTGACGCTTCAGTTTAGGAGCAAATTAGCTTTTGCCAATTGCAGAAAATAAATTTGAACCTTTCCTAAATATTCTGTGTATGAAAAAACATTTAATGAAGTGCTTTTCCCCCCACCCGATCCTCGCCCTCAAATCGTGTTGTGAGGTGTACAAGGGAATTCAGCCATCAGTCAGCAATTTGAGCCGAGACCTTGCACTGGGAAGCAACGAAGCCCTTAATCATTCCCGGTAATGACATGTTTGGAAAAAAGTGCCACACGTGTGCACCGTGTATTTTCAGCAAACATCTAATGCGAGGGTGTGAAATAGTGGCTGCGGTGCACGGTGTACTTGTGCAAGGGCTTCCCTCCCTCTGCTGCTGCTGCTCCAGCCCGGCTGTGCTGCCCCGCTCACAAAAGCCTGTCCTTAGAACAATAGGCCTGTGCTCCTGGAGAGCCGTCCCGGCGCACGCGATGCTGCTTCTGTGACATTTGCAAAGGGATACACAACCCTGATTTTTTTTTTTCTTTTTCTCACGGTGAGTGATGCTGTGAAATAGTAAAATTAATTTGTGCACAAATACCGCTGGAATAGCATTCGGGTTGAAATAGTCCAGGTCGGTGCCGTGTGGTTTGGGCTGACCCTGGGTCCCCTGCCATTTTGGGAGCTCTGGATGTGCCCCATAAACCCACGCCCTGCTGGGCACCCGCTCCAGGAGCCTGGGGTAGGTGAGGCCCGAGCGCTGGGGGCTCGGGGCAGGTGAGGGCTCAGAACTCCCATCCTCGGTGCATTTATTCGTGTCCTAGGCTGAACCTCGACAGTTTTTGGCAAAAAGCTAGATACCGCCAGGTCTGGGGCCTGCGTTACGTGTATATGTGTGGTGGCTTTTTGTGTAGGACATTAAAAAAATATCCAGGCTTTGGGTTGCCTTTTGTAAGGCATGGAGCTGTGACCCTCCCTCCGCTGCTCCCTCCCCCCGGAGCCCCAGACTTCGCCGTGCCCTGGCTGCGAGCTTACATGGAGTTGTCTTTTTTATTTTTTTTATAAACCCAGTCACAACACGGGAAGAGGAGGAGGAGGAGGAGGAAGAGAAAAAGACAGAACTCAAACCCCTTGAAGGATGGCTCTCCAAAATTGCTGGCGGAACCACGGGGAATCCCCGGTAGCACGGGAGCGGAGGTAAGGCAGCTCTGCGCCCACCCGGCTGCCGGCCCCGCTCCGGCTTTGGGGCTGGGAGCGCGGCTTGAGGGGAGCGCCGGGGAAGGTGGAGGTGGCTGGTGGCTGGTGGGTGGTGGGTGGTGGATGGGTGGGTGGTGGGTGGAGGAGACACCTTCGCTTTGCGCTGCTTAAGTGGGCGCGGCGCTGATGTGAATATGCAAATGAGCGGCCGGGCGCGTCACACGTGCGGCTGCTCCCCCTCCCCTCGCTCCCCTCCCTCGCTCGCTGCTTCCCCACCGGGGCTCGGGGGGACACGGGGACACGGGGACATGGGGACCCCGGCCCGTCCCGTGGCGCCCGTCCCATCCCGCCCCGGGAGCGGCGGAGGTGCGAGGCCGGGATGGGAGCGGGGGTGACCCCGACCCGCGGGGAACGGGCGCGATCGCTGCCGGGGGGCGCGGGGGATGGGGGCTGTTTCCCCCCGCGTCGCTGATTGATGTCAGGGGCCAACGGGACCCGGCTTTCCTGGCGATGATGATGATGATGGTGATTGCGATGATTGCACTCATCATTAGGGGAAATTTGAATTTTGCGATGGTCAAGGCTGGGCGGGGGCACGACCCCCGCGCCCGGGAACTTAAGAAAAGAAAAGACAGGATTTGGAAAATGATTAATTTATGCACTGGAAGGGTCGAGTTTCAAAGGTTTTCACGCAGACCCGCTTTTTTTTTTTTGCGAGTATACGCCGAGATCGGCAAAAAGATGGGAAAGGCGTTTTTGTTATTAAAGGAAAATCCTTTATTGGAGGGATGATTTAGAAATTTGCAGTCAATGGAATTTAATTTTATCCTTTGCCTTTTGCTTTATCCACGTTTTAATAAAAGAACCATGAAGAATAAAAGTAGCCGGGTGATTGCTGAACAAAGCAGATCTTGAGTCTGAATAGGATTTAAAATCGGTGCCTGGTGGGGCCACGGGCGGCACCCCCGGCTGTGCGCCCGGGCTGGGGGACGCTGCTGCTGACGACACACACCTTAATGCAAAATTAGTGTTTCACATTCAGGAGGCACAAACTTTGTGGTGCATTTTTCCTTCCCTTCCGTTTGCCTCCCTGGTGATTTGGGTATACCTGATCWCGCCTTGGGTTTCTATGTGGTTATTCCATGGAGAGAGAGTGATTTCCAGGGGAGCGGAGCGCTGCTGGGGWTGTCTGCCAGCACCCCGAGGTGGCAGTGACCATGTGTGCTTCTGCAGAACATCACTGGCATTAATTCACTGCGGGAAAAAAATAAATGCAAAGAAACTCCATTAGTTTTTCTTAGATATTACCAGGGACTTTAAAAGGATCTACTAATTGGATAATGGTATTCACTGRATTGATAAATAAATAGAAAATCCCTAATTCTATCGAGGTGTGGGGCTGAAGGAGCAGATGAAAGTGACTCCAGGGTGAACGAATGAAACCCCTGTGCTGATATTGCCTGACTGATCATAGAGTAGTGCACTAAGGAAACAACTGAGGGGAGAAGAGGGAAAGGGCGAGAGCCTGTGGAGCAGGAGAGCAGCGTAACCCAGTCGCAGCAGGATRAACCAGCTGCCCGTGTGCCCTGCTCTGCCTGTGTGCCCAGTGTCTTGGATGGCTGTGCCACCCGAACACCACCCTGGCCTTCAGCTGTCAGCCCGCTGCGCTGCTCAGAGCTGGTTTTTCTCTCATTATCACAGTCTCTGTGCTTTCCGTGGCTGTGGCCGCGGGCCCGTCCTGTCCGTGCTGTGCTCTGCTGTTCAGCRGGCACGGCCCCGTGCCAGGGGCACCGCACTCAGTGGCTGCCAAGGGGCAGTGCCAGCAGGCCGGGCCGAGGGCACAGCTCCAGTGTTGGCTCAGRGCCCTTTGGGGTGCCCGGCCCTGGCCCGGCACCTGCAGCCGTGTGCACACACACACACCATCCCCGCGCTCGCTCCGCCGTGCCAATAAAGAAGAAAGGCAGGGATGAGGATTGTTGCTATTGATCTGCCCAAGGGGATCATTAGGCATCAGTATCAATCTACAAATCAGTGGGCCTGTGTTACTTGCTTGGGCAGTCATTGCCAATTTGTTCCTATTAGATGGCCGAGCCCGGAGGTGTTTGATGAGCAGATTGGGTCTTTATCTCGGCGCTGGAGAGCAGGCGGGCGCGGGGAGACGCCGCAGCTTTGCWGGATTTCTGCTGTTTGTTTGTTTTCTTCTGCTGAAACCCTTTTCACTGCTCTGTACAGAATTTTGTAGAGGCTGAATGTGTTTCTGCTTTTGGGATGTTTTTTTCATATCATCAGATTAAACATATTGAGAGTTTAGGAGAAAATATTTTAAAATAATCCCCTCGCTTTTATTTGGTCTGTTTACCAGCAGCACTCCCTATAAAAATACATATTCATGCCAGATTCTTTTGTTATCCTTTCCAGGTCAGACCCGACATTAGGAACGCAAACAATTTTGCTTTTGCTATCCCAGTGCCCATTCCTTGAGATTTATTGAATTGTGCTTAGTGAAGTCATTGTTCTCACAATATTTCCCTCTGTGATTTAATTAATTGAGAAAAAAAAAATAAAGCTTGCAGATAATATTTTATTTTCAAAGTGTTTTTAGGTGGAGGGCTGCCCTGGGGGTCAGTGGCCCCTTGGACTCAGCCCTGCTCTGTGCGGTGACTTTCAGAGCTGCCTCCCTCATCTGCATATTTGCAAATAAGAAAAATGTTTAATACTATGCAAAATGAACAACAAATTTAGACCATAACAGGAGAATGGAAATTAATGACAAAAAAAGGATCAAACCAGTTCACATGAATGATCTGATCCGACATCAATGCCGTGTTATTTAATGCAAACCTTGATTCCGACTGTTCCATCTCACTCCTCACACAAGCATCGCGCAGTTTAAACATCTGTCCAGCCGTTAAAGACCCTATTGATGCTGTGTTATTGGATTTCTGATTTCCAGGTTTTGTCAGGGGGTTTAACAGACTGTGTGAGTGTTTATAATTTCTAATGAGTTTAATCTCTAATTTGCCTCTATTACCTGGGACTGTCAAATCCCTTTCTCAGCACTTGGTCTGTGAAAATTTAAAATACAGAAATACAGGTTTCTAAAGAACTCGAAATATTTGTCATATCTTTTATATACAAATATGTGTGCAGTAAACAGAACTATACATTCTTATTCTCTTTGAAGATCAACCCTTATTTTAATTCTGCCTATCTGCTGCAATCACAATATATTACCTAAATCCAAGTTTCTTTGAGGACTTTTTGGATAGATGTCACTATTTCATTGGAGATAAAATAGGGTGTGTTTTAGGATACCACATTATTGCTGCCTGATTAGTATTTGATCAAATCCGATCTGTTTTTTTTTGTCCCTGAGACAATCCAGCTCCTSCACATCCGGAGGCGAATTCGCCTCATTCTGTCTGACAAGTGTTTTGTTGGGGAGCAGCGGATCAGATCCCTGTAAACACACAGCCGGGGCGGGGAGCCCCGCACTTTTAATTTATCATAAACTCCATAGAACTCATTAGCTTTCATCTTTACATCGCACGTATAGAAATGAATTCCGAGCGCGCTTGGGGAGGCTTTTATTTTTTTTTTTCTGTGGAGTTTGCTGTACAAATATTTATGGACCTTTTCCTTTGTAGTAGAGATTCCAGTGGCAACAGCTATCACACGATGAACAGCAGCTTGCGACTTAGGGAAGGGGTTGCCAAAAGCTGTTGTTTATTTAGTCGCGTGGCATTTTGTCTTGAAATTTGTTTTGCCACTATTTGCAAAAAATACAGGGCTCTCTTGAGAGGAGAAATCAGGATTTTTTTGCCCATACTCCAGAAAAAAAAATAAGAGAAAAAAGCCTAGCAGAAAATGGAATCTAAGTGTGTTTGTATGTATGAACACAACTTTATAATCAGCATATTTTGAGGATTTTCAGGGCAGAAGGCTGCTCACTGCCCATCCACAAACGCACATATGGAGATTTTATGGTGGGTTTTGTTTTAAAGATAATGATTTGTCTGTGCGTTGCAGTTGTTTATGTTTCTGTCTATATCTCTTTCCTCTCCCCTGTTTTATTTAGTAAGGTTTCAGCTGTGAAATTTCTCCATGAAACAATTGATACATTCTCCACACGCTGCAGCGAGGGAAAAAAAGCCCCTTAGATTAATGGTCAGTGTCTCATCCACACAAATTTGTGTTACGATACTACCGAGAAGCTGCGAATTACTGACAAGATCTAGAATAATTCCTAATGCTGTCGAAGGCTTCATTTTCTCCTCCGCATGATGGATGAGGCATAAGAAGTGCTTTCTGAGATCGTTAATGTGCATCATTCTGTTAAGTGTTATTAAAGTCCGTCTGTCTTCGGCAGCAGAAACAATGGTTTAGCCCTTATTTTGTCTCTCTCTTTGCTAAATTCCAACTGGCTTTTACTAATGTGGCCTATTTTGGGTTTTTTTTAATGGCTGGTTTGTAGCACGGCGTTTCGGTGGGTTTGGGGAATTGTGTTTTCCCTTCCAGTTAAATACTGGYTTGTGGCATGGGAAGGCACAGCGAATTCCCGGTGATTCTGTCCTGTGGATAACGTCCAAGCACTGCAGGATCTGTASCAAAGCTTCTATTTACGCTTGGAAAATGAGATTGAACTTTCCCTTCAGAAGCTGCTCCTGCGGAGCGATGCTGGGCTGTGGAACTACGCCCGGGAGTGCCCGTSTCTGCTCATTTTCCCCTGGATTAATTGTTAAAAATCTGGGAATTGCTGTCTGAGGAGAGGGTGATCTGGTCCCTTGTTGGCACAGGGCAATCCAAACTCATCCTGTTGGGGCAGAAATCACTGCCCTGTCCCGGTCCTGTGGACATCACCCCGTTTCCCCAGGGGAGAAGGCCAGGCCCAGATTGCAGATGGATCGTATTAAATCAAAAGTACTTTTTACCGAACAGAAGAATTCACTTTAAAGGTTTTTAACCTTTCTTAAGAGCCAATTTTTCCTTAAGCCCTGCGATAATAAAATACAATATAATTTATAGAGCACTCTCCACGGGTATGCATTCCTCCTCTCTTCTTTTTTTTGGTACAGTCAGATAAAACATCCAACAACTGGGATGATAATCAAGAAAAAAACAAAAAGCAACTGATCATAAAGCATTTAGAAATCTAACATTCCTTTTACAAGGGATTCAGACATCCTTGGGAAGCCTCACTTTTATACTTTTAATAGAATTAGAGAAGTGTGATGCACAGCTGGTAAAAGCTCAGTCATCCACAGCGCAGCGAGTTTTTGAGTATTTAATTTTATATTTGAATAATTCTCCAGATCAGGCTATAATCATGGATGTCATATAAAAAGATTTTTTTCATAAATTACATTATTTCACAGATGTGCAAATACTTCTGTGAAAAAAATTACATTGATCAGTTTTAAATACCCCCCTGTCTCACCCTTCAGTCAAAAGAAAAAATAGCTTTTTTCCCATCTTTGTCTTCAGAAAGGTGCTAGATTGTAAACATCTGAAGGAAATGAAAGGGGGTTGGCCAGTCCACCCCAAATTCTTTCCAGATTTTCATTCCTTTCACCAGCAGCCTTCTGTTCTTGGAGGAGAGGGAGGAACAGCAGAAGAAAGAGAGAGAAGATGTCTCTGTTTCCTATTAAAATTTCAAGTGCAAAGCAGGGGCTGTAYTTTGCTAATTTTCAATCTGCTAATTGGGAAGGCGGTTAGGAGGTGAGGGGCTGTGGGGACACRGGAGGTTGGGTGGGACAAAGCCCAGCCAGTGACCGGACAGGGCTTGGACTCGCTGCGCTCAGTGATCCCAAAGTACAACATCCTGTTTATTTTTCTAATTAGAAAGTGGCTCATTTACCAAGAATAATTTTCACAACAGCCCGAGCTGTGGCTGGCTGGGCTCAGGCCCCGACACCCTCTGGGGTGCCCCAAAGCCTCACACCCAGGGTGAAGCTGAGCACCAGAACTTGTGTCCCTCCAGCTCCTGAAAACTTCGCCTTTTACTGCCCAAAACAGAGCAAACATTTCATCAAAGCACAACAATTCCACAGCGCATCCTCACATGCACGTTATCTGCTTATCTTGGATATTGGGAATGTAAAAGTTTGCTCTAATGTTGATGGCAATTAAGATAAATGCCAACTTCCCAGCTCTCTTGTCCCATCTCCTATGASGTTACATTTTTAGGGGAAAGGATGGCAAAAAATAACTTTATAAAAGTAACCCAAGGTGTYGCACCCTGCCTGCTTGGGCTTCAATCAGAGTTGCCAGCTTGTTTTTCATGAAATTTAAGTACCAGATGCACTTGGAGAAAGCAAGCTAAACATCAGAGTTTCTTTTCAATATGCAAGTGCTATAAAAATATGCAAGCCCTGAGCTGAGTGCTATGGAAACTGCTCCACAAAAATGTGGAACGAAAGCTGTTACTGTAAGCGTGGTTCATGTCCTGTAACAGCTGTGACAGCCCGGCACAGCTCAACACTTGTCCAATTAGATGAAAATATTCAAAAGAAAACCTGATTTAAATAAGATTTGTAATAATCKTTCACAATTACAAAGTATCCCAGTGACAAACAGTGTCCCCCCTGCCTGGCTTGCCTGGACCCTGCATTGGCCTCGGCTCCGTGGTCGCGTCTCTCTCTCCTCTCGCCAGCTCCAAAAGCATTTTTCAGGGCTTATGTTACAGTTATTTGCAGATTATTTTAGGTCTGTGTTCTTTTATATCCACTTAGCAGCTTGCAAGGAATATTTCGGGAGTAGCCCATGCTTGACGTGCCCCTTTTTGGGGAGCAGGAGGATTGGGTGGGGTGGATTTAAAAGCCATTATTGTATTTATGACAGATGGTTTTCAGTTTAGGCAAGAAAGCCTGGATAGACACTAGCACAGAGACAGGAATGTGGACATGTATCATTAGGCTCTTTCTGTTAATCAAATACAAGGAATTCAGTAAATTAATTTTTATACCTGACCTGTGGAACAAATGCAGCCAATGGATATTACACATAATAGGTCTTAAAAGGAACAGTTATATACTAAATATATATAGTTACATTTTCCCTTTACTTCTCTAATTTCTTACAAGTTGWATCTCTTTCTAAACTTTTAAAGATACCAACGATTAAAATCACTGGACTGCATAAATTTTAGTTATTTACCATAGTTTATAAGTATCATGTGATGACCTTTTTCTGGCTTCATAAAATCAGTGACTTAATATAATTTAGGATCTGAGAGTGCAAGTTCCTTGATTCATTTATCATTTGATRCTGAAATTTGTTTAGTCTGGATCGAAGGCTCTACTCAGCTTTTCCTACTGGCCGTGGATTCTTTGTACATTGGAAACTGGGAGACCTTCGTGTCTTGTCTCTTCCTTTCAAGTTTGACCAAAAATAGTCATTAAAAACTTTAGAGGTTCCCGACTTTATAAATAAAGGCTCTTGACTGACTCTGATGGGAGTTCCAGGCACTATCACTAATTTTTCAGAAAGGCGAAGTGTGGTAATGTAGAATWCACCTTGAATTAAGTGGCTGGTTTTCACTGTATTCCAGACAAATTTTAATGAATGTAATKAATAGAGAGTTTTAATAGCTTTGGGGGAATTAAGTTTGAAATTCTTCTATAAAGAATGTTTATAAATATATATAGGTAGATGATAGATGCAGCTGAAAGCAGAAGGCAATGCAGTAATTTATTTTAAAAATTCTTCTGTAGTCAGTGTGAGTGATTTCAAATGGGATCCCAGAATCTCCAAGCCAAAGCTCTCATCTTCTAAGGAATTTCAGTTACCTGGAATAAAATGTTGCCTTAGAAATTATTGACGTAATGGTCCCCTTGGGAACTCCAGACCAGTCAAAGAGAAATCCAACAATAAATCCAGGGGCCACCTGGATAACTCCCATTAAAGGCTTTTTTTTCAGTGGAAAAAAATCTTTAAAAGCTTAATTCTTCCTAAATGTAAAGCCCAGTGATYGTGTGTCTTAGAATTTTTACAGTTGGATGTATGAGTTTGTTTTGTTTAAAGAACTTTTGTGGGACAGTGACAGCAGCACTGTGTTTTCCCTGCAGTGGCTGTGGAACCAGAGGGGCTGAGCAYCCACAGAGCAGAGCCTTGGTCTGGATCAAACCTCACCCAAGGGTGCTCCCTTTGAGCCTTGGGCAGGAATGGGAGCTCGCCTGGCTCTGCCAACGCCTGCCTGTGTGTTTGAAATGCTGCTGCACAACGGCACAGTGCTGCAAAAACAACGGGCAGCCCCAACCCGAGCCCACTGAGAGAGCACTGGGGGTTTGTTACATCTGCGTTTCTCCATAAAAATAAAACATAAAAAAAGCCCTCCTGTGCCCATTGCAGTCCCTGTGTGCAGCAGCAGCCCAGCAGAGCAGCTCGCTCTGGAAAGGCTGATATGGAAGTGGTGGAGGATTTCCATGTCGSTGTGACAGACTGATCCGAGATGGGAAATCCTCGTTTCTTGGAGGGACCTGCAGACCCCCAGGCAGCTTTGCTGAATATTGGAAAGAGGGAATAGGTGTGGTCTGATTCAACTGAAAACTAAATCTATTTATTAACAGGGGAAATCAAGGTACCTCAGGACATCCCGGGGCATGTACATGGACACACAAAATAACAGATTGTAGCTGCTCCCTGTTCCTTCAGTCTGAGTTGGGGTTTGTGCTGCAGCAAAAAGGCACTGTCTGGCTTTCGATTGAAARTATTCAGGGAGAAACAATTCTGTAAACCACTGTAATTTTATCACAATTTAATTCATCATCAACATTTTTAAAAGGAAGAAGGGGACAAGAATGAAGTGTGTTATTTTTAATTGTCTTTAATATTAGTTAATATCAGCTCTCCACTGATCCCCACGTCCGTTCCCAGTACAAAGGACACTATTTAAAAAAAAAAAAGACACCCGATTTTTATAGAAATACATATAAAAACAGATTCAATATGTGTGTGTATTTTACAAATTTCCTGGTGTGGTGGCTGGAAGACAAACCTCTTTTAAACCCTGTGAAATTCAACATTTCATTGAATTTAACATATTCTAAGTTATACGTAATATATATTTTGAAATAGTTTTATATGTTTTCTATAAGTTTCGATTTTAACCAGTCTCTATTTTTCGTGTATAATGAAGATATCATTTATAACAATATTTTAAATAGTCCAAACCAGTTACTTGTACTGGTTTTTATCTTGAAATGAAGTTTTTTCTTTCTTTTGGTTTTGCTTTATTTACCTCATCATTCCCTTACCAACCAGAGCCTTTTTTTGCAATTGCATTTATTTAAAATGGTATTTTTTACTTTTAATATAATTGTGTTGTTTAGACGAGAGTGTTTTTCCTTTTTTGTCTTAGGGAACTTGTTTTGGTGCTCTCCCCGGAGCATTCAGTGCAGCAATACGTGCAGTAAGATGGGGAAGATTCCCAGATTGTCTGTTCTGGTGCTTGGGATGGGGACAAGCAGGCACTGTCTCCGTTGCTGTAAGGAGTAGTGAAATTTGGTGTCGTGAATCTGGGTTTAAACGGTTTCAGAAAAAAATTCTGTTTACAAGCCACTGTTTTCTGGGACATTTTGCTGTGTTTTTGAGCAGAAAGCAGGTATGCTGCACTGGAGACTTAATCACTGAGTGTGGGCTGCACTGGGTGGGAAAGGGCCACGTTCTCACTGTGGGATAATGCACGGARCTGTGTGGGATAAGGGCAGCAGAGGCACTTTGTGTTCATTTTAGCCTTGCTCATCACCTCCCCTGCTCGCAGAGCCTCTCCTGGCTGTGTGTGTGCTGGGAACCAGGGACCCTCAGCGCTGCCAAGGGATGGAGCAGCCCGGGACCCCCTCTGTCCCATCCCATCCCATCCCATCCCATCCCATCCCGTGCCACCTCTGGTACCACTCTGGAGCTCCTCACGGCTCCTCTCCTGCCTCACTTGGCTCCAGGGATGAGCGCCCATGAGGGGAAGCAGCAGGTGCGGAGGGTGAGGTGCCCAAGGCCTGGATGGTGGCACTGGTGGCCTCGCACCTGCGCGACTCTTGGCTCCTTGTCTGTGCCCTCGCAGCCTCCCGGGCACACAGAGCAGGCACAGGCGCTGCCTGGCGGGTCTGGGAGCGGGGAGAAGCCGCGTCCCCGTCTGTGAAATAATGATGGCTGGTTTTCCCGCATTGTGACCAGAATCGGGATCGTTTG
>NW_026624306.1:12079-23685 GCF_030028575.1 Malurus melanocephalus
GGGGCTCCCACCCCGCCCGGGGAGCACAGGCACAACTCAAATTATTTAGAGACTTTTGCATTCAAATGTTGTTTTCTAGAACAATATCCCTAAACCCCACCTGCATTTGTATGGAGGTAAACCTCCTCAGGGCTATTGGGGAACGAACTCAATTCCTGCCACAAAGACAGAGGTGGTGGACAATTAATTTCCATGTAATATTAATTTTAGATGTGTACAGTTACACAATTTGTTGCTCAAAATGTGAGATCACAAAAACAAGGTGGCTTTTGTGTGGGTGCACCGGGTTGCTGAGGGGGAGCATTGGATATTCCAGCACTTCTATTTCTGCCTCAAATATTTGTGTTTGTTTTTCAGGGGCTTTGTTAATACCTGAGGGAACCATTAATGCAGCCGAAATAACAGGAGATCTGATGTTCTCATGGTATTTTAGTATTTCAATTCCTCGATGGAAATGCCAGGAGAACAGCAGATCTCGCGGTATTTGGGCCCCAGAAATAGCTCCCTTGGGAATTTTTAAAAAGCCCATAAAATACATAAACACAAATATGGAGATATCCAGGTTCCTGCTGAAGTTGCCTGCGCAGCCTTGCCTCGATTGAAGCCATCAGTCAGCAGCTTTCCCTCCCTTCCAGCTGATTTGTCTTTGTCACTGAGGGAAACTACTCTTTCTCCCTCAAACCGATGGCAGAAAACTGGACCCGTGTCGGTAATTGTGATTATGGAGAGGACAATTCTGGATTGCTCACACAGGCAGAAGATTTCCCCCAATCTGCTTAATTTTTTTCCTAATATGGCTGTTTCCTTTTTTTTTTAAACATTACTATTTTTTATTCTTATTTTCAGTTTCACTATAATTTTCATTGGATATTTGGCTGTATCTAGTTAATTATCTAATAAAGCAARTGGTTTCTTTGGCTCTTAGCTAAAACAGGAAAACACTCCAGTATTGGGATTAAGTTTTCATCTCTATCAACTGGCTTAAAAATACTGAACTTGACTCCTTTTGAATTAACTGAGTCTTATTTTATTTTTTTTTTCAATATCACCTATCACCATAGTAACCACCAGCTGTCAGTTCAGTTTCTGACATTTTTCTCATTTGGTAAGATTTCAGAATTGCCATCCTCCCTGCCAACATGTCATGAACAAGAAAAAAAAAAATTGCATGAAAAATCTAATGGGTGTCTGGTCTGATTGTCCTCACTCGTGGCAGGGAAGACAAAAACTGATGAATTGTGAAATGTATTCAGAGGGATTCAAGAAAAGCAAGTGTCTTGGACCCCCTCCTCACCCACACCTCCTCGTTTTCATCTTGTTATGCTTGATGCACCAGACATGCTTGCCCTGACACTCGGGTTTGTAGAAATTTAAGATTAACAGTTTTTACATTCACCTCGCTGATCCCTGGGTTTTAAAGTCATCATTAAAAATAAAGTTCGCAGAGCTCATATTTAGCACCATTTCCCACTCATTGATGAGGTTTTAGCACCTGTGAATTTTCAACAAAACACTTCCCATGCCTGAAGTCAACAGCCAGTTTGGTACATTCCCACATTTCCGTCCCTATTTCTGTATTTTATGTACATTAGAAAGCAACCTTTGAGCGGGCCGAAAGAGAAAAGCAAATTCTGGGTACCTCCATGAGCTSGGGTTTTGTTTGTGCTGGAAAAGAGCAGCAAATGGTAAAATTTGACTTTTTTAAATTCTTCAGTTGGTTTAGCTGAAATAATATAAATTTAAGGAAAAACATGTTTGTGTTCAGTAAATGATTCTACACCTCCTGGATGGCAAAATATCMGTGAGAAACCTGCTCGCCAGTGCTGCAGCAGGGCAGGAAAAAGGGAAAGGACTCATTTACCTCTGGCAAAGCAAATAAAACTCCAGCAATACCTTTATAGCGTGTAATTTTTTTCTTTTTTTAATTTTAAATACAACACACRCACACATGGAAGCGGCACGCTGTGTTTCCGTAGGTATAAAACAAATCCCCCCAGCTGCCTCCGCAGGGGCACAAAGAGCCGTCCCCTGGCCGTGCTTCCAGGGGGGTTGTTTGGGGCTATGTCCATCTCTTTTTTTTCCCCCGACTGTCTGTGAATTCAGGCTCAGCAGCAGGAACTCATTTCAGGAACRTAAACCCGATTTGATGAGCAGCTGCAGCGCTCGGGTCCCTTTGCTGCCGGGGACACCCCGGCGCTGCCGGGGCTCTGCCCCTCTCCCGGCTCACGTTTCACATTCGGGGGCTCTGGCGCTTCAAACACGGCAAGCCCAAAGGGRAATAATTGAAACAATCCCGGGACATTATGCCCACTTGGGAACATTTGGGGAAATTTGTATTTGTGAGTATATTCGCTGCATCTACATGGAGCAGAGATGTAGCTCTTCCCAGGAAAAATACTGACTCCCGTAGCAGAATCCAGGGCTGCGTGTTTGTCACTGTTTTTCTCTGTTAAATGGTGGATTGAGCTTTCCCAGCGCCGTGGTTTGGGTGTTTTYTGGGTGTTGGAGCTCGGGTGCGAGGCGGTGTCCCCGCAGGTCCGCGGGGAGCGGCGGCGGCTCGGGAGGGATGCGGGAGCTGCGAGCGCWCGGCTGCGGCTCACGGTCCACCCAAACCACGCTCATTGCTTCATCCAAGTGCCTTTTTAAATTAGTTATTTCAGATACAGCTAGTGCTTAAATGTTTTCTCTCTTTTAGAAAATGAAAAAAACATCATATTTGGAAAAAAAAATTGAAAATTACCCCATTTTCCTGCCTGTTTCAGGCATGCATTTTGCCAGCTGTATTTTTTAAATAGTTCTATAAATGTATCTCGTGAAATAAATGCAGTGGGAAAGTGTAACTCTTTTAATGATAAATAATACTGTGGTATATAATATTTGAAAACAAATGGGGTAAACAAAATGCACCTTAATGTCTTTATGGTTTGTGAGATTTATAACAATAATCAGCAACCGACTGTAACACTGTTTGTACCTTGTGTGCCCTAAAGCCATTGGATCCCTCCGTTAATTGTATAAATTCCATACACTATGGAAAATCATGATGTATCATTTA
This sequence comes from Malurus melanocephalus, assembly GCF_030028575.1. Taxonomy (NCBI): domain Eukaryota; kingdom Metazoa; phylum Chordata; class Aves; order Passeriformes; family Maluridae; genus Malurus; species Malurus melanocephalus. Next base: position 15,135 of record NW_026624306.1, read on the forward strand.
TATTCAGCTATGTCAGGTATATAAATATTAAAATATATTGGCCAAAAATGGCTGATTACCCCTCAAACATTTCATGATAAATCTTATCTTTTTACGGTGGTGGTAGCACTGAAGGTGGGGCGAGGGGGGGAATGGACTAAATATTTCATGTTATTTGGAAATATTCTTTAAACAACCCAGATATATTATTAATGTTTTACAACTGCTTCAAAAATCCGGCAGCTCGGTTCAGGTTTAGAGGATAAAGTGGTTCAGTACCTGAAGAAAAAGTGATTTTTATATGCAAAGCACCCCAATGGCGGGGATTATGTTATTTATTCAGCCTGGGCTGGCGGAGGCTCCGCGCTGACGCCCCGGTATAAAATAGAGGTGACGTTCCCGGAGCCAGTGACAGCAGCACCTCCCTGCTCTGCTACTCCAAATATTCATGGGCATTTATCAGGCCCTTATTATTCACCTATAGTCTTATTTAATAAACTCCTGCTCTCCCAGCCACGGTGTAAAGGGACAGGGACAGTGTTTGTGACAATCTTTTGCCTGAAATTATTTCTGTGCAATATGATCGATTCCTGTGTGTTCTCCACRCAGCCCCAACCCGAGCCTTGGCCTGTGCAGGGACAGGGAGAAAATACAGTTCTACSTATTTATTGATACTAATGCCTGTGWTTAATGAATAAAGAAATCCACAGTTGGGCTGTGGCTCAAATGTGTCGGGCCAGTGGCCGTCACAGCGCGGAGGGAGGAGATGTCGGCGCGGGGGCTTGGAAATCCGTGTGTGCCTGGGAAGAATGGAATGGGAATGATGCACCGACAGGCAGACTTGGGGTGTGTGATAGACTTTGTTCATTTGATTCTCAGAACTCAGTCGGGGTTAAATTGGAATCCAGACATCAAAGAATTCTTCCAGCAGCCCCAAATTTTGCCCGTATAATTTTTTTCTTGCAGTTGTCATAATTGTAGCTAATTTCACACTGCAAAAAAAWTTTTTTTCTGTTTGAAGTATTTTCCTAAATATGCACAGAATGTGGGAGTGGGATTATTCGTTCTCTCTGGTGTTTCTCTGMTGGTCACAGCTCTGAGCCCTGGGTGACCCTGAGGAACCCTTGGGTTTGGTGGGGTGTGTCCACATCCCCTCGACCTCACRGATCAGAGACAGATCCTGAAATTTGAAGGGAGGGGAAGGCTCGGGGCTGGAAATAGCAACGCCCTTTTCTCCGTTCCTTTTTTTCGCCTGACTGTTGTGTCTGAGCACGAGCGTGTGGTGCTGCATATTTGGTGGGTTTGCAGATTTCTGTGCGATTTTTATCTGAAGGTCAGGGCTGTGGAAATACATCAGGTTGGGATTTGGGATGTTTGCCATTTGCCATTTAGCCTCGCTCCTGCTTATCAGATTGCTGGGAGCACGGGCCTAATAAACCAGGGAGCTGCTCCGAAAAGGAAAAATAAATATTGTTCTGGTTTTATGGAGTCTCTTTACTATTACACAGCAGGAGATTTAAATGTATTTATTTAAGTTTTTGCCTTTTTGCTTTGGAATTGTGGAACTAGGGAAAAGAAATTAATGGTGGCTATTTATAATTTCACTAGATATTTGCATACATTAATTTTTTTAAATGAAAAATTTATTTCCRTTTTTTTCCTCACTGGAAAAATTAAAAAGGAAAAAAGTTGTGGGAAGGGCCATGCCAGAAAGGAGGAGTGGGGAGGGGGCAGGGGAATTCTCTGCATGTAACATCAGTTTGAAACCAAAACACGATATTTGAGGTTTCTCCTGCTGGGGTTTTGGGCTATTTCTCCCCTTTTCCCGTGGAACAGGAAGTTTGGCTGCACCCCCCGAGCTGTGGGGCAGAGAGTCACTGCTGGGCCCTGCTGGCCTCAGTCACTGCCCTCCCCGGGCTGGAATTACTGACAGCAGCAATGCCGTTGGCATCTTTAATTCTCATTTTTAATGCTGCTGTTGATGGTCATGGTCTGGCCTGTCCAAGGGTTTAAGAAGGGGCAGCCTGCAAATGGGGTTTAAACCCAATACACAACAAATGGGGTTTAAACCCGACACACAGCAAATGGTGTTTAAACCCCACACACAGCAAATGGGGTTTAAACCCAAGACACAGCAAATGGGGTTTAAACCCCACACACAGCCAATGGTGTTTAAACCCCACACACAGCAAATGGGGTGTAAAACTGACACACAGCAAATGGGGTTTAAACCCAACACACAGCAAATGGGGTTTAAACCCGACACACAGCAAATGGGGTTTAAAACCGACACACAGCAAATGGGGTTTAAACCCGACACACAGCAAATGGGGTTTAAACCTGGAAGTGGCGATGGGCACTGGCTCCTCTGGCACAAAGCTCCAACATCCACAGGCCCTATATTGCAGGGGTGCCCCATGGCGTAGGGATGCCCCAGTTTGGCACAGGGATGCCCCAATTTGGCACAGGGATGCCTCAGTTTGGTACAGGGATGCCCCAATTTGGCACAGGGATGCCTCAGTTTGGTACAGGGATGCCCCAGTTTGGCACAGGGATGGCTCAGTTTGGTACTGGGATGCCCCATGGCACACAGATGCCCCATGGCACAGGGATGCCTCAGTTTGGTACAAGGATGGCTCAGTTTGGCACAGGGATGCCCCAATTTGGCACAGGTATGCCCATGGTCCAGCCGGCTCAAGGCTGCAGCAGCACTGTGGCCCTGGCCCCACACCCATTTTTGGGGAGCCCGTTTTCCTGGTGTGGTGCAGAGCTGTTCTGATATTTTGGGAAGGGGCTGTGGCTGTTCATGGCTCCATTTGCACAAAGCCATCCCAGCTGTGCTCTGAACACAAACCCCTTCCCTCCTGACCACAACCAAAGCCCGTCCGACACAAGGAGTCTGTTTTTCTCTGGAATTGGCTGGAGGGGGAGGGAGAGCACTGAAAGGCCATGGCAATCCTTAGGAAAACATTAGTTTGTTATTTTAATATTTTTGAGAGGAAAGCATTTTGCTCCTGTGTCGATACCTTTTTGTGGTTTATTATTTTGTTGCTAATTTACTTAACCATTAGCAAATTAAGGTGGATTATGGCTTGGATGCATTAAAAGCACCAAGGAGTTGCGGTCCTTGTGGCTATTTCGGGCAATGTCATAAGCACACTCTTTTTTTTTATTGTCCTCCCAGGGAGCAGAATTTGAACTTAATATTCCATGAAATAAGCCATTGTAATCACGTTGGGTTAATAGAAGAAGTAAAATTGCCTCTCCTCTCACAAGACATTAGAGCAAGGCTGCATTATTAAAGTTTTCTTGCGGACAGGCGGTTTAAAATATATCCTCAGTGGCTGACGCAAGTCTTTTCAGCGGGGATGACAGCTTTTCAGATCTTAATAGGCTGTTCATTTCTGGCCTACGAGTTTTCAGCATTTCTTCTTTTCAAGCCAGGCTGTGACATGATGGCTAAAAACTGACATAAAGAAGTGCCATGTACTGTGAAAACCTTTATTCACTAAGTGGCTCCATGTAAATTGGTGTCAATAAGCAAACAATTAGTACTTAAAAAAAAAATTGTTGGTTTAAATCCCTTTTCTCCTTAATCATTTGACCTAAAAATCTCTCCTTTCTCTCTCCCTTCTTTGGAAGTGGTGCATATAAACCAGCGACGAAGTGTTTTGCAAGTAAAAGTGGATCAGATCTTTGTTAGAAATCAGTAAATGGTATTTAGCCAAGGTGAGTTTATCATAAGGGTTTTTTTGCCTTTGACATAAAATTTACAGTGAACTAAATTCCAGATAAACAATAAAGGAGGAAGAAGAGGCTGGTTCTYCTGCCCCTTCCCCCCACACCCCCAGTCTCCCCCATTTTGGAGCCACAGAACAGCCGCTGGGTTCTGCGAGCTTGACTATTTCAAGAAATTTGGTCTTGTTGTTCATGCTTCCCTGAGATTGTTTACTTGAATTATTTGCAGAAAAGACCTTTTTTTTCTGTGTCATTAGGTGAAGGAGAGACGCAAGCGTTTAATGCTTTCCCCACTCTTGCTTGTCCCAGGAAAAAAACGTTCAGCAGAGCTTTTAATCTCTGTTTTAATTGATTATTTCTCCTTTTCTTTTTCTAATTTGATTCGTTCCCTGTGCCCCTCAGTGGTGCCCCATGCCAGGGGGCACTCGGAGCAGGGCTCACACCAGGCTGTGCCACGTTCTGGGGCTGTCACCTCCTGTGTTTCCCCATGCACACAGGCTGGGTTCAGGTGAACTGAAGAGAAATTGTTCTTGGGAACAGGGGAATGGCTCCACCTCACTTTGTGCAATATTTCTGTGGGGTTTAGGCTCTCCCTAAATGCAGGGCATAAAGGGAGATGCAGGAATAGGGCAAACTGTCACATTCCCTCTGAGGCTCTGCAGGGGCAGTGGGATGGTGCTGCCTGGCCAGTGCAGAGCTGCTGATGGGGTCAGGGCGTGTGGCACTGGRTATGGTCCCCATGGCTACAGAAAGCACATCCTGTCCATAAACCCAGAAAACAAGGATCTGGCTGTGGGTACGGAGATGCCAGGGCGAGCTGTGCCTCCAGCCCAGAGCCCTCGTGCTGCCCGGGGCTGTGGGGGCAGTGAATCCTGGTGATGTACCCTCGGTGCCCTCAGTGATGTGCCCTCAATGATGTGCCCTCAGTGCCCTCTCTGTGCCCTCTCAGTGCCCTCTCTGTGCCCCGAGCTGCTCCGAAGGCAGAGCCCCGCAGAGCACGGGTTTGTCTGCTGAAACCTGCTCCAGTTTGTTTTAGCTTAAGGTGGGGATGCCACCAGTTGGTACAAAAGAATGCCAGGGCTGGGCAATGTTTGAGTGTAACGAGCCCATCTGGGAGGTGACTTTACCTGGGGGTGCATTTCATGGTCACATTGGAAAAAGCCTTTTCAGATTCCAAAAGCACCACCCAAATACAGTTACAAAAAATGGTAATTGATAGAATCCCAGAATGGATTGATAGAATCCCAGAATGGATTGGGATGGAAAGGACCTTCAAGCTCATCCCATTCCACTCCCCTGCCATGGCAGGGACACCTTCCACTGTCCCAGGGTGCCCCAAGCCCTGTCCAGCCTGGCCTTGGGCACTGCCAGGACACTCCCACTGCTCTGGGCACCCTGTTCCAGGGCCTCCCCATCCTCACCAGGAGAACGCAAAAGAAAATGGTTGATTATTGCCTTTAATTTCTAAAAAATCCATGACAAAATTATATCTTAATTTTATAAACTTTGGAAGTGTATGAATGAAGGGGAATTTGGCAGTTGGCTCAGGAAACCTGGACGTGGGAACCAGGTTGTTTTATTTGAGATCCCTGGCAATGAAAACRATATTCAAAGACAGTTTAATTCCAAGCTTTTATTTAGGCCTGCCCGGAGACAATAGAGGCAGAACATCAAACAGGCTCTGGTTCTCCTCAGAATCCRTGGGTTTTTCCTTTTAAACAAAGCTGGAAGTGAGATCCCCTCCAAAGGCCCTGCTGGGCCCAGGGGAGTGGGATCCCTCTGTGCTTCTCGTGACTTTCAGAACTAGAGTGAACATTTTTCTCAAAGTTTGCCTAGAAAAATATAAATGCAATTAAAAGAAATCCAAGGTATAATCAAAGCTTTTGTGTTTACAGGAATTAAAGCAGCAAACATCACTTGAAATTTCCAGAAATAATTGAAATTTATTTAGGCATAACAGGACAGTTTAGGACATGCAGCTTACACTAAAAACGTAATTCCAAAAATGGTATCCATGATTTCTTTCAAATTTTCTATAATTTGATAATAACGCAACATTTGGCAATTAAAAAAATTATTCCTGTTGTTCCTTTTAAAGCAAAGGACAAGGAGCCATGGCTGGAGTCCTTGGAGGCTGSCTGGCCTGCCCCTGGATTTGTGTTTATATATCTTGCAATATTTTTCAGTAATCAAGGCAATGCCTTTAAATAAAAGTGAAAAGTTATGTGACCTTGGTTGTCAGACTCAATTTAGACTCTGCCGCAACACTTCGCATTTTATTTTTTAAATTAGCTGTTGCCATCTTTTACAATTTGTTTATAGGCAGAAAGAGCCACACGGAGCAGGAAGTATCAGGGAGGAGTTGAGAGGTGCTGCTTTGGCCTCAAATAGAGGCATTTTTAATAACCTTWACAGCTCTTTATTTTATTTTTCCCTTTAATCTGTTTTCTCAGGTGATGCCTTGATTCATTTTGGTTTTCTTTGCAAAAAATGTGTTTACTTTTTTGAAGAATACTGGGGTTCTGTTCACACTTCTGGGGGAACACACTGGATTTTTGGGAAGCTCTGGAACCACCTCCCTCTCCAGTGCCCCATTCCAGGCTGGATTTTCCTTCCTTGAATATTTGCACAAGTTTTGGTGTTAACTCCTCTCTTCACTGCCAATATCCATGGATTTTTTCCATCTTTATGGCTGAAGTAGGTGATCTGCTCTGCCACAGACACCAATCAGCCCCTCTTGTATTTGATTTTCATTTTTTGTAGGATACATTTTGAAAGCATATGTAAAATATGGACTGAAAATAGCATTCCAAATGTCAGCAGCCCTGTAGCATCTCAGCTGAGCTGCTCTGCTTCGCTGTTTGGAGCAGATAAAATCATTCTACTCAATGAAAACCAAAAGCAAACGTGAATTGGAGTAAAACGACAACATTTTGTAGTCGTGGCCTGGCACACAGGGCAGTGTCACTGCTTTTGAGGGTGGAATGGAAAAGGGAAAGTTTGAGGCTTGTATTCGTGAAAAATACAAGAACTGTTTTGCTGTAAATGGAATAAAAAATTAAGGAAGATCATATGGCAAACCACAAACATCTGACCATGTTCTTTTCTGGCTCYTTTTTGAATATAAAAATTCAATTGTTGTGAAATCAGGCTCTGACTGGAGATGGGGTGATGGTGTGGGCAGCACCCTCAGAGCTCTGCACAATGACATGGACATAGCTCACATTTATCATTTTAGCCTTTTCTCTCCCRCAGCTCTGCATGCATTTTCAAGGGAATTGGTACATTAAAATGCATACTGGGGAGTATTTTAGGCTTGATAGAGTCAATTGGGTTGTTCCATATGACTCTTCTGCTACCAAAAATTAAAATTAGATCATTTGAGTTGGTTTTAATTTTGTACTTCTAATAAGAACAAGACTGTTATAGTCTACTCAAGTAAAAGTAGGGAATTAACACATTAAAATACATCTATAAAGCTTTAACCTAGCTCTGAGTGTGAGAAGCGATGGGCTGCCAATTACTGTGTGCTGGTGTGGCAGCAGCGCACAGTTTGTGACTCTCTCTGCAATTCTGTTTGGGGACAGAGTTGTTTGCTTTTGAAAAAGCAGCTTTTTCAAATGCCAAGTGTGTGGCCAGGCCTGAAGAGGCCCCCGCTGTTCTCAGCAGCCCATTGAGGCAGCACATCTGGAGCAGGAGCAGCAGCGACACACAGCTCACCCAAAGGAAGGGCTCTTCCTGTGGATCCTGGCTGGGATTTTGGTGTGGGTTTGCCTTTCCCTGCCCTTTCCCTGCCCTTTCCTTGCCCTTTCCCTGCCTTTCCCCATCCAGGCTGCTCTGCTGATGCTGCAGGTATGGCTGGGCTGGCTCGGCCATCAAAGCAGTGCCGGCTTGGGAGCGCGGGGACGGCCCCCGCCTCCTCTTTGAGCATATTCTATCCCCGCGTTATTGCATCAAACATCACTTCTAATACAATACCACAGGAAACTAAGGGCCCTATTCAGAGATTACATGCACCCCATGGAAGGGTGCTTTTCATCTATTGCAAGGCTGATTTAAAACCCAGCCCTACGTGACTCTTCCCTGTACTGTAACTTGCACAAAACGGGGAGTTCTTGAGGTTTCCTGTATTAGTCCCTGCTCCTTTGACACGCCTGGCACAAGCCCGACAGGGTCTCATTGTGGCATTTTTATTAAGAAAGAGGATGCTGATGCTTTTTTCTCTGTCAGCTGCTGAAATAAGAAGGTTTTAAGAACAAAGAAAAGGCTTGTGCCAAGGGGAGACACAAGAGGATTATGATTCCCAAAGGAAGGTGGACGTCCCGCACACCAAAACAACTGTCCTAATGAGCTGATGGGTTTTTCTGGTAAATATATTTAGGGAGAAGTACATTTGGGTGCCATCTCTACTCATTTATTCTTCAAACTGTAATGCTGCACATTTTGGGTTTCACTATATTGCATTTTAAAACTAATGATGCATTCATTCTCCGAGCAAATCTTATTTCTAAGCCCTAATTTAATAGAATTAAACTCTAAGCTGAATTGGTTTTATGAGATAAAACTCTGAAGTTGATAACTGCATTTAGGAATAGTTCAGGTATTGAGTTTCTAATTTGCTTCCTGAGCATGGAAATCCCTCAGATAGTCAATATTGACGCCCTGTAATTGGTGAGAGTGGGGCTGGCTGAGGTTCCTCTCTGGTGCTGGAGGATGCTCTGAGYGYGGCCCTGGGGCTGTGGCTGAGCCCTGCCCAGGCCAAACGGGCTCTGTCTGCCCCAGGGACATCACCAAACCTGCCCCTTTCTCAGGGACATCACCAAACACTGCCCCT
>NW_026624306.1:24530-34260 GCF_030028575.1 Malurus melanocephalus
TGTCTCCCCGTGCTGTGACTCAGCTGAGCCCCTAATGCAAGGTTTCTCTTGGCTCTCAGCAGTGACATGAGCGGTTCCCTGGAAAGCCTGGAAATTTTAGTCATTTTATGAAATAACGGGTTTCATAATACGATGGTAACGCGTCCACTGAGCCRGCAGTCGGGTGACAGGGTATTGCTCTTTCCTCCTGCAGCAAGGCAGCTTCTCTTCTGCATTCTCAGGGATTAAAGTTTCTTCTCCCTACCAAGAGTATAAAGGCAGCTGTTTAGCGATAAACAGTTGCAAATGATAAACAAATCAATATTTGTTAATGTTATGATGCACTCGCATCTCTCAGATACACATGGAATGATTTATAGAGTACAGCATTTCAGGGCTGACCCTTGCAGGTCTCAGAAAGCACTTAAAAAATAAATTTACCCTGGCCTCTCTCACCCCATTTCAAAAAGGGTGACAAAGATGAAGTAATTTATAAGTCACACTTTTATTAATGCTTTTAACTTTCATATACTTGGCTTTCTTGCCCTCTGAGCAGCTAAGTGCAGCTCTTGGTCGAATGGTAACCTTCGGTGCTTTGAGAGGGGTTTTGTACAAATGATCAACTCATAAATAGGTGCTGTGCTCCGCATTATCCTGCCATAAATTCCCAGGACCTTTCAAGTACATCAAGAAAGAGCAACTTGAACTAGGCGTTCTGCGCTCGAGTTTACAGACTAATGCAGTCCTAATGAGCAGCTGGGCAAAGGCTTTGCAGAGCACGGCTGATGCTTTCTGTGCTGATGTGTGCTGGAACAGCCTGCGTGGCAGCAGGGAGGTGGCTCTGATGGCATGGCCACCATGGCAGCATGGCCCCTGTAACAACATGGCCCCTGTGATGGCATGGCCACCATGGCAGAATGGCCCCTGTGATGGCATGACCCCTGTGACAGCATGGCCCCCGTGACAGCATGGCCCCTGTGATGGCATGGCCACCGTGGCAGCATGGCCCCTGTGATGGCATGACCCCTGTGACAGCATGGCCCCTGTGATGGCATGGCCACCATGGCAGAATTGCCCCTGTGACAGCATGGCCCCTGTGATGGCATGGCCCCTGTGATGGCATGGCCCCCGTGATGGCATGGCCACCATGGCAGCATGGCCCCTGTGATGGCATGACCCCTGTGACAGTGTGACCACCATGGCAGCATGGCCCCTGTGATGGCATGGCCACCATGGCCCCTGTGACAGTGTGGCGACGTGGCCAGGAAATGTGGCTGGGGGATGTGGCCATGGCAGGAGGGACATGGCCAGAGCAGGAGGGACACGTCTGAGGTCACCTCCCCTCTGCAGCTCAGGCACTGTTTTTGTTGTGCACTCACATGGGGAGTACAGGGACCATTAACTGGGTTAGACTAATTAGCASCCCTCTGATTCTAGGTGTTGTTGGGAAAAATTATCTAAAAGAGAACAATACACAGATAAACTTCAAAATTCTTCCATGGTGAGTTCTTGCTGTGTGTTGTGGCCCTCATGGTGACACTGCTGAGACACCCAGGCAGTGCTTGTGTGCTGCCCACCCACATCTCCAGGACCTTTTCCATGCAGTAACAGCCTGTTTGGGGAAAGGTTGTGTGGTGATGCTTGTTTGAATAAAAACACACCTGTCCCAAAGAGCCTCTGCACCCCTGAGGAGGTTCCATTGACACAAATGAATTGTTCAACCTCAGCTCTGTGCAGTGATGCTAAACGTGACCCAGGGAGCTGCTGCCAAGGGAGAGCTCAGCCCCTGGAGGGGAGAGCTGTTGTGTCATCTTGGGGAGCCCTCAAATGGGAATCAGGGCACAMCCTGAAACCTAGGAAACTCCATTTCCACTCCATTTCAACACCAGAAAAGCATTTTTCAATGTGAGACTCTGACACAGGCTGCCCACAGACATTGTGGAGTCTCCATCCCTGGAGAATTTTTATCTGGACACGGCCTTGGTGCCACTGCTGTGTGTGACCCTGCTGGAGCAGGTGGGTTGGACTGTATGACCTGCAGATWTGAATTCTGACCTTGGCTCTGTGACTCTGCAATCCACCCTTTGCACCAGCATGTCTGGGACTGATTTATTCCGAGAAGCAGAGGCAGCTCTTCCCAATGGAAGTGTCATCAGGACCTGTCCAGCCTTAGGAGGAGGAGGAATGCCCTGTCCATCTGCAGCTTGTGAGGCAGCCACAGGTCCTTCTGCTGGATCTGAGTGGGGGAATTGGTAATTGGGGTCAGGGGTCTAATTATGAAAAAGGAGGGCAGGGAAGAGTGGTAAATACAGGAATAGGTTACTCCTTTTCTTGAGGAATCATGCTTTGTGCCTCTCTGGTGCAGTTCTTCTGGGGAGCCTATTGATGAAGGAGCTTGTTTTGCTTTAGGGCTTGTTAGGATTGCTCTGGGTTTATTGCTGATTGTTTGGGAGGTGTTTTATTGCAAACAGCTGTTTTGGGGTGTGGGCAATGGGCTACACCTGCTCCCTGTGCTCACCAGACTCGCTGGGGTCATCACTGCCAAATGCTGCTCAGGTGTGGGCACAGAGGTGGCCAGTGGGCACCAGGTTATATAAGAGGGTGCAGGAGAGCAGAGCAGATCACATCTCATCTCTGAGGGCTTCTGGAGCACGGAGAGGAGGAGCTGCTCTGAGAGGAATCGAGGTACATGGGGGTTTCCTTCTCTGGTTTGGTGGTTGAGCTTCTCTGCACTTGTAGGAGTGAAAGGGCAGCTTTGATTCCAAGTGTGTCTGATGAAATGCCCTCGTGCAATTTAAGTAACGTCAGCAGGGAAGGTTCTTCTGGAGTTTTCTGTCTCAGCCAGCCTGTCCCTTGTGTTTGGAGTGCTGAAATGGAGCTTTGGGGTCCCTACCTTGAGGAGGATTTGATAGATCCGTGTGGTGGGGCTGAGGGCAGCTGGGGCTCAAGATTTCTTGAGCCTRGTTCTAGTGAAAGAGCAAATCTTGWTGTTAAGTCCTTCTCAGTCTCTTGCTTTGTGTTCTGTTTTCCCCCATGCAAGTAGGAATTTTTCCTGGTGTTATTGTTGGTGTTACTCTCTGAAATGCAGGCCCTGTGCTCAGGTACCACTTGCACCTGGTGGCTCTGAAATCACCTTGAACCCTCTACCTCAGGCAGCTCCTGCTGGGTGCCCAGTGGAGTAGTGTGGATTTGGGTATATGATGTAACAAAAATATATGTGATTTTTTACTTGAAACGAACTTATTTGTGCACTTTTCGTTATTAATCTGGTGAAAACTGTGTTGGGTTTTTTACTTGACTGTGGGSAAACTTGCTGCAGCAGGCTGGAGTTTTTTTTAAAAGAAAATCTCCCATGAAAAACTGCAGGAACTTTAATTTTAAAAAAATGTCTATAGACCCTTTTGTAATAGAGCATTTGAAGCWGGGGCAGAGCAGCATGGGTTGAGGCTCTTTGAGTGCATTGATTACTCCTTTGGAATCAGATCCATCTGCCAATTACCCCAGAAGTGGGGAGGGGAAAAAAAAAACGCTCTTATTTTGGTATAAATATGTAATGCAGTGCATGGGAAAAGCAAATTCCCTGGATTCAAACCATATGCTTGGGCTGARCGTGGGCACTGTCTGGACTGTTATTAATGGATATTGTTAAGTCTGGGATCAATGTGGAGTTGCCCCTGAATGCGGTGTCTGGTGGCCACGAGGAGCTGCTTGAGGTGCTCCAGGGGCAGCAGGTGGGGCTTGGGGCTTTTGGAACAGAAATGCCTTTTCACTGTTGCTGTTTCCCATGTGCTATGTTTGGAAAAATGGAGATAAAGGAGACAAGCTGATTTGCTTTGTGTTTTACTGAGACTTCACACAGTTATGGCACATGATTTTTCTTTTTTGAATAGTTAATGACAGCAGTAGGGGTGTAACAGGTAGGAAATGATTTCATTTGCCTAATGAGAAGATGTCAGAGAGGACATCAGTGAGCTGGAACCCATGAGGTTGTTGGTGCTCCTGTCCTGCTTTTCCTCTTCTACCCTCAGGAGTCTCTGTGTTTTTCCTCCCTGGGGGTTTGATTTACACCAGTGTGTAATTTACACCTTCGCTGCTCATGGTTGTACAGGRTGTGTGCTTGGTGAGCATTGGCACAGTTGGTGAGGAAGCCTCCCAAGCTGGAGRCTGATGGGAGGTTTGTGCTGTTTTGAGGTCTGGGAGGCCCCTGCCCAGTTTGGAGGCTCTGAGTGATGCTGGTGTGGGCACTCTGATGTGGGGCACCTCCATGGGCACCTCCATGGGCAGTGCCAGGCTGCTCACTGACTGAAGGGACGAGTGCCAGGCTGTGGGTGACCATCTAAAGGAGCTGTTCCAGCATTTTCTCTGCTATTCTCATCCAACTTCCCCCCAGATCAGCACTGAAATGATGCAATGACCCTTATCCCTGAATTTCCYCAAGTTTTTCTCTTCCTCTCCATGTGTATTGACACGTTCCATGCAAGGCTTTGTATGTTAAAGCTGCCCCTTGCAGCTCTCAGTCGGTGTAATTCTGCTGTTAATAATTTAAATGATGAAGTAGAGTCGGTGAGAACAATAAGCGTGAAACAGATGGAGCTGAGAGCAGTGCAGGGCATAAATCCGTGAAAAGTGGAGGCTCTGCTGTGGAGCACCCGAGTGGATTAGCGGCTCCAGGAGAGAGCTGCTGTGGGAGGGGAGGATGGAGGAGCCTCACAGCTCTGGGCTGGCATCTCTGCTCTTTAAAACAAACCCCACAAAACACCAAAGTAACCCCAGTAACACTGGGAATGTGGTTCTTTGTGCTGTTCTTTTAGTTTGGTGTTGAACTGGATGTTTTGATGAATTCTCCCCTCCTCAAGGATGCTGGGTTTTATTCACCATGTCCTCAGTGTGGGTGGAGGGCAGGGATGAGGCAAATGGTTCAGCACACATGGACTGACACCCTAAGGTCACATTGGCACAATCTCCAGCTCCTAAATTAGAAAAGTTTGGGTGAAGCCTTGGCAGAGATGGGAACTCCTGAATTCTGTTCTTGTAACTGTGTGTATTTSCCAGGTAATCAGTGACAGGGCAGGAAGAGGCAGTCTCAAGTTACACCGGGGGAGGTTGAGGTTTGGTACTGGGGAAAATTTCTTCATGGTTAGGGCTGTCCAGCCCTGGAGAGGCTGCCCAGAGCAGTGCTGGAGTTTCCATCCTTGGAAGAGTTCAAAAACTGTGTGGATGTGGCACTTGGGGGCATGGGTTAGTGCTGAGCATGGTGCTGCTGGGCTGAGGGTTGGAGTTGATTATCTCAGAGGTATTTTCTAACTTTAGTGATTCTCTCATTTGTGTGGATGTTACAGCTGCAGAGTCTTTAGGTCTCTTCCCCCTTCAGTGGGAAGGGACCGGGTCCTGTGCCCATCCAGGGCTCCAACCACTGGMTGTGGCTCAGTCTCTGCTGTGTTTACTCCTGCAATTTTCCAGAGACTCTCTGGAAAAGAAAATCACCTAAAATCTCATGGTTTCCAAGAGAAGATTAAAACAAATCACCCCAAAAGTTTAGGTAACAAACCCCGAAGTGAGTGTTTTTGGGGAAATGCCATGCTTTGGAAGCACCCAGGTGTGAATTTGCATGTCTGGGAGTGTTGGTGGCTGCAGAATGGCTGAAATGAGGATGGGCAGATGGGCACAGCTCCCCTTGCCTGGCACAGCTCTGGCTCTCACTCATAACCAGAGCGGGGCTATCACGGGAGGAGAGATGAGGTGGGATTTAAAAATTGCTTCAACTTCCTGCACTTATTCCAGCCGGCTAGGAAAGGCTGCAGGCTTTGTTAGGCAGCGTGGCTGGTCCCAGCTCTGCCCAGTTGAGCCAGACTCAGGGCCAGCACTGCCCTGATGTCCTTGTGGAGCGATGGGATGTGGCCGTGACATTTCATTATGCTGATTTTAACTGGCACCAGGAGAAGTTGTGGACAGGCTCCAGTCTTGGGAGGGGGAGGAAAGAGTGGAAAAAGCAAACCATAAATTAAAATAATAACAGTATGGGCCAACAAACAGCACACACATGTGCAACAAAGAGAGGCGACCTAATAAATACATTCACTTTGATTTACGGCGTTGTGATAATCCAGACCGTCATCCTCGCCGTGGTCGGGAGGGTTTTTTGTGTGGTGATGAAGGGTAAAATCAATGGTGGGTCTTTTCATTCTTTTAATAAGAAGAAAATAATTCCCCCTCTGTGTTCTGTCGGTCTCGGGACTTGGCTTCCAAAGCCATATAAATCTGTAAAAATGTAATAGTGCCTTAGGAGCCTCTCCTTGTGCTCCTGGAGGAAGTTTTGCTGGAGGTGTTGGAGCTTTGCTCACAAACCTGGCTGCTCTCACCCTCCTTCAGCTTCCCTTCCTTGGCTTGGCTGGGATGGCCCACCCTGCCCTCCATTTGATTCCTTTGCAGTGAATAATCCACCTGAAATTCTGCTGCAAGAGTAGAACAAACATCCTTTGGGTCTATATTTATTAATTCTTGATATCACAGAGTCATGGAAAGGTCCCTTCCAAAACCAAACAGCTCTCSCATTCCWCTCCCTTCCACTAAACCAGGGWGTTCCAAGCCCCATCCAGCCTGGTTGATTTTTGGGTTTTGTTTCTCTCGTTGCATGTACACAGTAGAAAACACTGTGTTTAAATTGATAAAAATATTGATAAAATTAGCCTGGTTTATTTACTTGTTATTTTAGTATCAGCCTCATCATCAWCATCATGTGGTATTTCTGTAAAGAAATTACAGCAATCTTAGAAATACTTTCCCAGATAAAAAAATCAAAATTCCTCCTTTGCCTGCCCTCAACCARGGATATTTAGAAAAATTAAACATATAAACTCTTTTATTCTCTCTGTGGAATTAGCTGATGAGTAATTTAATGTATGTGCTTTGTGGTGCATTATTGTGAAATATATTTCATTAGCTTTAAGTGCATTAGCTGATATTTTAAATTTATGAAAATGGGAGAGTAGTTATGAGCTCAAGCTTTTTGCATAGTGTGGACACATTCTTCCAGAGCTGGATTAGCAAACACCTCACTTTGGTGTATATATGGAAGGGAAGTTTTGAAGTTTGTGAATAGAAATTATTGCCAGATTAAATTATCAGGGTAAACATAATAAATGTTTTTTGTGGTGTATTTTTTTTTTAATGTAGGGAAACCCCCCACTTGTTCCTGCTAAAGGTTTCATGGTGCTGTGTGCTTTTTTCCACGTTCCATGTGATTTTTAAATCACTTTCCTGTGGCCTTTAACCCCCACAGATTACATTTTGGGGAGCTGCAGAGGACAAGCCTGCTGTCAGAGCAGAAAATCAAATTTTTTGATGTGATRTTGTTGCATTAAAAGGGCCAATCTCGTGTCATGTAACATGTGAATAATGGGACTAGCATGTGATGTCAAAAATTTCCAACTGCCTCATAAATAAATGCAGTCCCTCCCCTCCCCCCAAAAGGTCACCCCGCTTGAACCTGGGCTCGCATCCCAAATTACCGAGGCGCTCCGAGTCAAGGTTAAAGGTACAGTATCCCCTTTCAAAAGGCACATGTCAGAGTCTGTGCTGGGAATGATAAATAACTCCTGGAACAGGCTATCCATTTCCCAGGGCCTGCCTCCCCTTTCTGCTGGGCAGAACTTCGAGAGGGCCTGAGAGGGAGCAGATCTGCCGCCGGAGCTTTGGGCAGTGCCCGCCGGAGCTTTGGGCAGTGCCCGCCGGAGCTTTGGGCAGTGCCCACTGGAGCTTTGGGCTGTGCTGCTTTGGGCAGTGCCCACTGCTGCCCTGGGCACCCCTTGCACCCCAGGGCACTCTCCCAGCAACTGCAGGGTCTCTGGGAGTGCAGCCTGCAAATGTCACCACCCTTGGCACGGAAAAGTCCTTTGGAGAGTTGATTTCACACATTTTAGTGTTCAAAGCTTTATGTGCCCCTAAGTCATTAAGGTTGCAAAATCAARCRAYGAWCTGAAAAATKTTGGAAGTGCCCAAGTTTGCACATRAAGCCCARCTTKCCCTYGTTGAGGGGATATGTCTGACCCAGGCTGAGGCCATCCTGTGGGGCTGTTCTTGGGGAAGTCTGAGCTGATGTAGGCACAGGGAATGGAGATGAAGGTGAGAATGTCCCACCTGCCCCTTCCCTCCCTGCTCCTGCTCTGTGTGATACTGTAGATGAGCTGAACAATGCTCAGGCTCCAAAAGTCATCCTTTCCTTCTCAATTCATCATCTGTTGAGTGGCWTTGGGAYKYAGTTGGGAAAATRCCCTCAACACTTCCTTGTGAAATMCTGTGTTAYCATATGAAATCCCTTTTAACCCYTYTTTACACACAGGCAGCAGYGTTRCCATGGTTAAGGTCCTGTGCAGGARTTKCRTCCCTGAATTTGGCTAAAAYGAGGYTGTGTGTCTACAACCAGCAGATAACTTGGYTGGTGATGGAGCAGCACCCTGCTGTGCTCCCTAAATCGGGTCAGAGACAGCAAATCAGAGTAGAATTCAGGCACGTGTAATAATGCATATGCAACAAAGGGACAAATTAAGGGTGAACAGATAAATTTAATGATAGTGTTTKCTAGCTTTTTGCAACTTCAGCATTTTATGCATAGTTTTGTTTTTTTTTGTGAGCAGCACACGTGGCTTGGGGAGGGGGCAGCCACAAAAGCCACTGTGGACACTGGGAGTGTGGCTGACTCTACGTGCTTGGCCAAGGGGCTCCATCAGCTGGGGGGCTGGAGGAGACTTTTGCTGATTTGCTGCATCTATCAATTTACCAATTTCCAGGCACCACCTCTGTTTTCGGAGTTTGCTGTTTGGGGTCTCTGTCCTTGGTGGAGGAGCGTTGGCAGCACACAGATGTCACCCGGGCAGTGTTGGTGTTGGTGTCAGTGTGTGCCTCTGGAGGTGGTGCAGCTGTTTGAGCAGAGCTCAGGGCCCGTTGTGGGGACACAGAAACCCTCTCAGGGACCCTCAGATGGGTCAGGGCACTGCCAGCCCCTCCCCAGGGAGCCATCTGTCCCCAACCTCGGCCRCCCTGTGCCACACCATCCCCTCTGTGGCCGTGCAGGGAGCAGGGGCTGCTGASATCAGACTTGCAGAGGAGTTGGGTGTCCCAGTGGGGACAGCAGCCCCATCCTGCACCCCTGTGTGCCCCAAGCCCAGCTGGGGGTGCTCGGGGAGATGGATGGGTGACCTCAGCCCTGAGGAACCACACGGCACTGCTGCAGCTGGTGCTTGGCCAGGGGAGGGATGGAGCTGATGTCACTGTCCAACAGGGATCATTATCCACCAGTTGGGATGGAGCTCCAGTCATTAATGATGAAGGGTCTGTGTGGTACCTCTTGCACACGTTTTTACCTGGTACTTCCCAAAGGTACCACTTGGCAGCTTCTGGGCCCAAGGTGTTGAGTCTGCTGCCCAGTATCAAGGTGTGAGTGAGGAACTCCTGAAAGAACTTGAAAAGGTTAATAAGTTCTATAATGTTTTGTGAATTTGATAGCTTTTCTTTAAAAAGTCTGCATTTTGAGAAAGCCTTTCCCATCCCTGGCTCTGTGCTAATGAAATGCTGAGTGCCACATTCACAGTGGGTCACTTCCCTGAGGTAGGAGGATGATAATTTGGGATGTGTGTGTTTGTGTGTATTGCCCAAGCAATATCCTGTCTTCTCCTTTTATTGATAGTATTTTTTTGTTCAGGTATACCTAGAATAACAGTAGATGAACTAGTTGGGCACATAAAACCCATATTCA
>NW_026624306.1:34823-65629 GCF_030028575.1 Malurus melanocephalus
GTGCTGTGCCCATGCCCGGTGCTGTGCCCATGCCCAGTGCTGTGCCCATGCCCGGTGCTGTGCCCATGCCCGGTGCTGTGCCCAGTGCTGTGCCCATGCCCGGTGCTGTGCCCAGTGCTGTGCTGTGCCCATGCCCAGTGCTGTGCCCATGCCCGGTGCTGTGCCCATGCCCGGTGCTGTGTCCAGTGCTGTGCCCATGCCTGCTGCTGTGCCCATGCCCAGTGCTGTGCCCATGCCCGGTGCTGTGCCCGGTGCTGTGCCCATGCCCGGTGCTGTGCCTGTGCCGTGCCCATGCCCAGTGCTGTGCCCGCACCATGCCCACGCCGTGCCCGCTGACCTGTCGRTGGCACAGTGTCAGCCSCAGCCCGGCCGTGCAGCTCCATCTGTTTTGGCTTTGTTCRCTGCAYGGGGGAGGGAGGTGCTGCCTGTGGTCAGGGGCCAAACTCCATG
This sequence comes from Malurus melanocephalus, assembly GCF_030028575.1. Taxonomy (NCBI): domain Eukaryota; kingdom Metazoa; phylum Chordata; class Aves; order Passeriformes; family Maluridae; genus Malurus; species Malurus melanocephalus. The sequence continues at coordinate 35,274 of NW_026624306.1, forward strand.
CCATATTTCATTACCTTCATTAGCCACTACACAGGGCTGTGGTAAAAGGGAGAAGCTTGTGCTTAACTCTTCAGCTGCCGGGGGCTGATTTTCTAAATGCATTTTTAATTTGAGAGCTTCGTGCTCTTCTCAGTGTSTCTTTGCCTTTGCTTTGAGCTTATCAAACCCATAAATCATGTTTCTGCCCAGGGTTCTGCCCCTTGGTGTCAGAGAGGCTCGGGCAGCAGGGCTGTTCCCAAATTGCTGCTGTGATGGTTTCTGAGCCATCTGGAAACAGTTACAGGAGCAGTAGCGTAAAGCCAAAAGGGAAAGTGTGTTTAGTGCTAATAGAAATTACTTTTTATTTTGTCCACAGTTTTCTTTCTCACCTAGCAAAGTTCTGTTGATTTAATGTCATTGATTTGCCCAGAGAAGCCGTGGCTGTGCCATCACTGAAATGTCCCAGGCCAGGTTGGACAGGGCTGGAGCAGCCTGGGACAGTGGGAGGTGTCCCTGCCATGGCAGGAGTGACACTGGATGGGATTTGGGGTCCCTTTCCAATCCAGCCCAGGCTGTGATTCTGTGTTACCCTTTGGGGGAAGTCAGGRTGAAAGGCACTTTGCAGTCAGGGTAAGCCTGAGATAAGTTTGTCTCCTCATTAAAGATTTCTTACATGAACGAGTATTAATAAAGAATTAAGATTTCCCTATGAGCTGATGAAATGAAATGTGGTACAGAGATGTTTATAGCAGATGTCTTTAGGGGGATCTGCCTTCAGTGTTTAAGCCCAAGAATCTGGGCAGAGCTGTGATGATAGGGGTGTTCCATCACACTGTACTGTGTGTTTTGCAAACAAAAATATTCCAGAATCGTGGAATGGTTTGGTTTGGAAGGGACCTTAAATATTATCCAGTTCCAACACTTTGCCATGGGCAGGGAACCTCTAATTTAATCACCTTGTACCCCACAGTTCTCTTTGAATGTGTGGCTTTTTCCAGAAGGAGCAGGATGAGCACACAGAGCCCATTTCACTGGGAGCACACAGGGGATGGACTGGAAAACTCAGGTCCTGTCAGCTGCTGGGGCTGGAAATGCCTTTGGGTGCCACCCAAATTATATCCGTCTGCAAAAATTTAGGAATGGATTTACAGCTCTGGATGCTTTCATTGGTATTTCTGTGTCACAGATTTACAGTAGGAACAAAACCAAATTGTGTATTAATTAGTAAAAAAATTAGTGAGCAAGAGACTATAAAGCCAGCCCCATTTCCCTGTCACTGTGTAAATCTCCATCTTCCCAGGCAAGTATCTGSCTGTTATTTGTTCCAGCATTTTACAGAGATAGGCTGCTGCGTAATCTGCACTGAGGCAAGATAGCAGCGAGGATTAAGATTTAGCTTTTTATCTGATGGCAACAACAGCACATCCAGTATCTCCACTATTATTCTTAAAATTCTAAAAGCCTGCATTCTGRAATTACTTGAATTTTTAAAGGGTGTGTGTGAGGGGCGTTTACACCCTGGACTTCTGTCTGGCATTTGTGGCTCTGCCTCTTATGTCAAGCCTGCAGTGCTTTTTCTGAAAATGTAATGAAAATTTGGATTTGGAATGAGGTTTTTACCTGGCTGTGTTTTGTCTGAAACAGATGATGGCTATGTCAAATTGTAAACCTTTAATAAAAGGTACTTTTCGATGGGAAAACCCACACCACTGTAGCCAGAGCATTGTGATTAAAAAATGAGGCAGAACAGCAAAATACTGCTTTTAATTTATCATTTAATGGTGGAATAAGGCTTGTTTACTTCTTCTTTTTCATCTCCTGTGCTCCTAAGTCTTTTGGCCATTCTTTTGAAATGTATTTTACAGTAAAACCTCAGCGGTTACATTGCCTAGGGGTTTAGTGTCAGTTTTCAAGAAAGGGAGTATTTTTAAGGTTAAAAAAAAATTCTGCTGACTGATTACGTTTCGGCATTTGAGTTGGATGCTGCTGCCTTGATATATACTTAATGTACTAGTGATTTAAAAAATAATTATTTGGGATCCTGTGAATTCAGAAGGTTTGCTAAGGTGTGTGTGTTATACACACAATGTCATTTTTATTCTATTTCAAGCAATTAGTTGAGTTTACATGGTTGGTGTGTAGCTGTTTTTAATAACAGCAGTAAATCCAGTTGCACATGTGTTGGGTGATGTGTCCAGCGTTGGTGCYCTTTGGTGTGATGAGAAGGGACAGGCTGAGTGTCCCTTCAGCCCCAGGGCAGGGTCACATCCCCAACTCGTGCCCAGGGAGGGGGAGAACCTTGGGGAGGGCTCCTCCTGTCCCAGCCCAGCAGAGCCATGGGCACATGGAGCTTCTCCTGCCTTTGTGGCTTGGCAGGAAGGCAGACCTGGCAGGCAGGACCCTTCTCCAAAGCTTTTGCTGCAGTCAGAGCCGATCTTGTCATGTGCAGGGATTTTTCTTTGCCCTGTGTTGGTGCAGTCCAGGTGTGGAACGTGGCCTTTCCTCCCCAGCTCTCCCAGTATGGCAGAGTCTGTGCACGGTGGGCTGATCACAGAGCCAGCTCTGCTCACACTGAGATCCCTCAGCTCCTCTGGTGCCTGGGAGCTGTTCTAATCCCCAGGATGCAAATGTGCAGTAAGACAGCAATTGTCAGAAGCCTCTCAGGCTGCGGCTCTTGCAGCAAGACCTCAAATTAATTCTCCTCCATGTCAAGAGCATTTGGCCTTAGACACAGCAGAGGCAGTCGCATCTCATTGCCAAGTCAGGTTGCAAAGGCTGTTTGCCCAGGTGCTCGTGCTGTTGTCCTCAGCAGAAGAACCCCAGGCAAGGCTGTGCTGAGCAGGAATTGGCTCCAGTGCCTCCTCTGCCCTCAGACCCTGTGCCCAGGGCACAAAACCACAGCACGGGCAGGATGTGCCCAGGAGCTGAGCACAGAGCACATCCCTTCTCTAACAGTCCAGTTCCCCCTGAAAACTTGATCAAATATAATCTTCCATTATTGGCCCTGTGGGAATTGCCAAAGCACGTTCTTCTGTTTCCCCTGGGATGAGTGAACACCTGCACGGTGCTAAAAGAGATCTCCAAACAGCCCTGTTGCTGAAAGAACAGCTSATGAACGTGTTCTGTAAAACCCAGCTCTTCCTCAGGGTTACATCTGGAGAGCACACCCAGAGCAGGGATGTTCCACCCGAGGAAGGCTCCTAATTTCCATGTGCTGTAGAGTGTTAATGCCTTGCATTATTTGCACAAGGTTTGCTTGATTTTTCTGGGCGTCTAAACAGAAGTTGAGTGGGAGGTGTGGAACAAGATGTGACTTCCTGGCAGTGGGAAGACACAGGAGGTGAAATGTGGATGAAGGCACTCGGTGTGCAGGGATGGGGGAAGGCGTTTGCCTCCGCTGCACGAGGCTGCTGTTATCACACAGAGCCACTCCAGGGCTCTGCACTTACTGTCCTCCAGGAAAAATCAGGGCTTTGTCTGCAAGATCAAAGAGAAAGTGGAAACAATAAAGAGCCCCGAGCAGCACCGTGGCTGTCTCAGCTCGTGCCCCAGGAGTCACTCCTGTTTTGGGGGGGCCATRCCCAGGTGTTCACCAGAAACTGCCTCTCCTTCCACAAAATAATACCCAGTGCAAGGAAGAACAGCCCAGGAGACAAAACCCACAGAAATTTGGTGTGTGCAGCAGCAGTGCTTTGATCACAGGTCTCTCTTTAGCCTTTCCAGGRCTGCAGCTCAGGGATGGAGGGATGAGCAGTGTGGTACCTTGGCAGGATCACTCAGGGCTGGAGGAATGGTGYATTGGGGTCATTTGTGAGCAGGAAACCAAAGTGCTTCCATCCTGCCTATTTARCTGAGCTTTCAGTGGATCACTTTCAAATGAACAGCTGAAATGAAAAGCTAAACTAAAAGAAACCTGGCTGCATCTGGGACTTGTCAGAAGSCTCATTCACAGATGCCATTTTCCAAGAGCCTGAAGATGTGGAAGATAATTATCCCATCCCATAGACAAGTCTATTTGTTCCTTACATCAGTTACTGTGCAATTTGAGTATCTCTTTTTTCCCCCCTTATTTAAAGGGTCCAATAGGTGCTGCTCTCCTTAGATTCTCTATTTGCATATGTTGCAAACATAAACGTTCAGAAATCTTGATGTTCACAAATATGGAGTATTCTGGAGAGAAAACTCACTCAGGAGAATTTGGGCTGAGGTAAATTTTTTTCCCTGACAGAGGGATTTTCTTTCTGAATAGACAGTCATGGCCCAGCATCCCACATGTTCCCTGCAGGATCTGTAAAACAACCCCAGAACACCCAAATGGGCTGAATGACAGCAGGAGCTGCAGGGGATGGGGTGCAGGGTTGTTTCAGCCCCTGAGTATTACCACAATAATCTTCACATTTGGCAAAAAAAAAAAAAAAAAAAAAAAAAAAAAAAAGAAAGAAAAAAAAAAAAGAAAAAATGGAGATGTCTGTTTGTACTGGTGAAGAAGGAAATACAGATTTCAGGAGTGGAAGGAAGGAGAGGGAAGGGATTGCCTTTCTTTGCATTAATATAAGATTAAGATTAATTCTGCTAGCAGGATTCTGTCTGCTTGTCAGAATTCAGTGATTTTCCATTTTGGATCAGCGCGGTGCCAGAATGTAAATCCCATCRCCTTGTGTCTTTCAAAACAAAATCAAAAAGCCTCCCTGATTGCTTATATGGGCAGCTAGCACACCTTAAGAAGTAAGAAAGGTTCAGACAGGAATATAATAAGGCCCAGGAAAGTGGCAGCATGAAAGGGATGACCTTTATTTGCAATCATAGCTGAGATTTACAGTTTATTACTGATAGCTTTTATAAAGAGCCATTCAGTTCAGAGGTGAGAGGTTTGTCATCTGGAAATGCAATTAACTTTAGCCTTATCCCAATCCCCCTGGTCTTAGTGTGAGAGCAGCACTTCAGCAATATCATGATTTTCCCTCTAATTTCTTTTTTCCCTACATTTTTGTCTATTCTGTCCCTTGTTCTTTGGCATAAATGCAGGTGCATGTTTTTTGCTGCTATTATTTCATTATTATTAGATGCACCTTTGAATTTTTTATTAGCTCCAACTTGATTATTGAATGAGAAGATTTCAAAGAAGAGTGACATTTAAACCTGAGAATAGCTAAGATCACTCATGGAAAGGAATTGTGCTATTTATGTCAAAAATTAATTACAGACATGGAGAATCTCAAAAAAAAAGTGTGTGTGGGGAAGAAGAAACAGTTGCTTTTTAAACAGCAATGCTCATTGCTATCCCCAYACAAAGCCTGTGTTTGACACCATCCTGGGGTATTTCTCCTTGGTTTTGGTTCCATGCCCTTATCCACAATGTGGCTGTGCTGGGAACACCAAAGAATATGGAGAGAACAAATTAAAGGAGTTTTGCTTTCCCTGCCATGAGGAATCCTGAAAGGTCTGGTTTGGTTTCACGGGTTGGCTTTTATGGCCCCCCCCTTGTCTGCTGAGTTGGGTCTGCAGGAATTTGAGAGCTGAGTTCTGCTCCAAAGGCAGAATTGGGATGTTGGGTGGGTTCCCACAGTGGGTTCTGCTGGATGGAGGAGCTGTGGGTGCTGATCCCATGGGTGCTGACCCCAACATCCCCCAGCCCCTGTGTACAACCAGAGGGAGCAGCAATTCCTCCAGCTCTGCTTGCTCCTGGCTAAATGAGAGCAGAATAATTACTGCCACTGTGCCTTTCATCCGCTTTTATTGTGGCTATTATTTTCATCAGTGTTAGAGGTTAATATCCCTATTTTTCTCCTCTGCTGCCTGAACACAATGGGGGCTGAGCAGGGCTGAGCTCAGGTAGGGGAGGCAGTGGCAGCATTTGGGGTGAGCCCTGGGTGGAACTCTGTCCCAGGAGGGTCCCTGCAGGGTTAGGAAGGGCTTTGCTGTCTCAGAAACAGCTCCAGGAGCTGGGATTGACCCTGTTTGATTGGGATGGAAAGGATGGAGTGGCTGTGGGAGAGGCAAAACTGGGATCTGACCTGACCCTGCCCCTCCCAATGGTCCAGCAGAGTGGAGAAAAAACACCTGGGCATCAGGATCCCTAAAAACACTTTTATGGGTGCAAAGGGGTGTCACCGAGGATCTGACCTCACCCTGCCCCTCCTGATGGTCGAAAAAGCAGCTGGGCATCAGGATCCCTAAAAACACCTTTCTGGGTGCAAAGCAGTGTCACTGGGGATCTGACCTGACCCTCCCAATGGTCAAAAAAGCACCTGGGCATCAGGATCCCTAAAAACACCTTTCTGGATGCAAAGCACTGTCACCGGGGATCTGACCTGACCCTGCCCCTCCCGATGGTCCAGCAGAGTGGAGAAAAAACACCTGGGCATCAGGATCCCTAAAAACACTTTCTGGGTGCAAAGCAGTGTCACTGGGGATCTGACCTGACCCTGCCCCTCCCAATGGTCAAAAAAGCACCTGGGCATCAGGATCCCTACAAACACTTTCTGGGTGCAAAGCAGTGTTAATGTGCGAGGGGAGATTGGCTCAGACAGCGCTCAGACAGGAGAGTAAACACTGCCCTTTGCTGCAGAAAGCTTTTGTTCTAGRCTGCTCTTTATCTTGATGATATTCCAATCCAAAAAGCCTCCTTCCTGCCACTTGACAGCAATAAAGAAACCTCAGTTGTACTTATAGATTTTTATTTTCCCCCCGAAGATGCGGGGCTGGGTTCGGGTGTCCTTGGGAGCGATGCCTTTTTATTTACTGCTTTTTTTTTTTTCTTCTTTATTTTAAGCTGAGTGCTTTTATCTTAAACCTCCTGGTGCACAGGAATGTTCATGCTGCTTACAGTGCAATTATTTATTTTGTTTGGAGGCAGAAGATCTGATTTTTCTGAGCTGAGAAATGGGATGGGTTTGTACATCCYGAGGTAAATCCACCCAGAGAAGCTGGAGGTGCAGCAGGGCCCAGGAAAAATGGGATTGGGGGTTCCTGGAGAATGGAAATGGAATAAGCTAAAATGTAAATAGCTGATAAACTTCCATGCTGTTTATATTGGAGACAAACTGTTTCAATTCTGTTTTCAGAATTAATTCCAATTCTGAATTATCAATGGTACAAAAAAAGAGAGTTCACGCTTTTGAGCTGACACAGGGGTTGGTCTGCAGGAAAAGGACAATTTTGGCAGCAGATGGGTCCGTTGGTAAAAGACTCTGGGACATGACAAAAATAAAGGAGCACCAAAGGAAAGCTCSTGCTCTGCCTTTGGAGTTACCAGGCTGGTTTTCCCAGCTGGGCCACAGCATTCTGCTCCAGGGGAGTGGAACTGGATGAGTTTTAAGGTCCCTCCCAACTCAAACTATTCCATGATTCTAACAAAAGATAGAAACTCAAATGGGGCTAATTGGGACTGACCTCAGAATCAGCAAATGCCAGTGGGGCAGGAGGTAACTTTAGGAACCCAGAGAAATGAGAAATACGTATTTCAGATACAAAAATTATTATTATTATTTTATATATTATATTCAGATACAAAAATTATCCTTTCAACCCAAAGGAATGAGTCAGAAAAGGACCCGTCATGCATTTCAATCAAACCATCCCACTGCAATGGGACATGTGGCAGCTAAGAAATGGTTAATAAATTTTATGGTTTCATTTAATCCACTAGAAAATATATTCCCCATGTGAACTGAGYGAATAATCTGTTACTTTTTGATCACCTGAAAAGATAAATGAAAATAAATCCTGTGTGTTCATCCATTGAGGCTTAAAAAAAAATCAGATTTTAGTGTAATAAATAAAAGTGAGAGAATTTTTAAAACCTGCAGAGGCTGCAGGGATGGTCATAGTGTGGCTGCTCCAGTGTTTGTGTTTTTCTTAGGAGTGTGGGGAACATCTCTCACTGTCTCCAAGTTTGTGTTTTGTGAATTTTAGGAAGGCTCAGAGYAAGGCCCTGAGGGAAGGTCTGTGGCTGAGCTGGGCTGCTCTTTGGTTGGTTTATTGTTTTCATTTTAGCACAGAATGTAGATTTTGGTACCAAATTCTGGTGCCTCCACTCCCTGAAGATCCATGGGAAGCAATAGGAGACAACAAAACAAACACAGAGAGATCATCAGCTGTTTGCCCTTCCTCACTGGCAAATGAACATAAATGGGTTCATGATTTGGCCAGGTGACCTGTTCTGGTTCCACTGAGCAGATCCCAGAATGGTTTGGGTTRGTCAGGGCCTTTAAGGTCATCATTRTCCAACCATGGTGATGCTGTAGCACAAAAGGGAGAACTCTGCATCCCTTCTCCATCACCCCCTCAGCTCTGTAGGGGCAGAACTGGGGAATATTCTCAGGATTGGGATTTGCAGTCTCCCAAATATCCCAAAGCATGTTTTCCAGGCAGGAAGGTCTGTGCTGGGTGAGCCCAAGCAAAGGTGGCCATGGGGCTGATTTGGACCAGAGCAGCTGTGCCGTTCCTTTCTGAGAGCTTGTCAAGGAAAATTGAAGGCTTTAAGTATCTGACCTTTTGCAGGAATTACTTCAACAATGGCTTATTCTACTGTGTCAACYGTGGTTGTGGTTATAACAATGGATTTCACTTTGAGAATGCAAATTGAGTTCCTAATTGTGAGATTTAATCCAGGCTGTGCTGGGCAGTAATCACTGAAGAGTTTTTTTTTTCCTGGTAAAGTGCTAAAGCATTTTTGGTTCCTGAAAGAGTCAAAAGTACTGCTCCAAAGTTGGAAATATGATATACWTGGGGAGAAAAAAGGGAGAAATGGCGATGTTCAGGAAAACAGCACTGGCACAGGAGGAAAAGGCTGCAGGTTTTGTGAAACAGGGCAGTTTTAGGTGTATAAATCCAGATTTTCATTTTAGTATCAARAAAACACCCCCAGCCCCTGATAACTCATCTCTGTGCAAACTCCAGGATGTTCCTCATGTGYATTGGGGGTAAAGATATGAATTACCAAAGTTAGAAAACAAACAAAAAAACTCTAGGAAAAAAACAACCAACCAAAAGAAAAAAAATCCCCGAACCAAAACAGCAAGCCAATCCAAGCCAAACAAAAAATAAAATCCAACAAAAGCCCCCAAAGAAGTAGAAAGACTTGAATATCCTTTGTGTCATCTTTTAATTSCAGAGGATGGAGTTTCTGAACTCAACATTTTTAGGTCTGTGAGCTTTGCCAGAGATGTTGAAAGGCCCATGGACATTGAGCAAAACTGTGAWTAAACATCACTGCAATTAAATGTGTTTTACCTGYRAAGAGAARGATTTAGTGGAATTTCTTTGCATTTTTTCCCAAACCAAGTATCTGATTTCTGTGACTTATCAAGAGGCTTATTTGGATAATGACTGCAAATTTGGAACTACTTTTGTACGTCAGAAGGCATCACAGAATTGCAGTGTTATGCCCTTTGGGTTCACATCCAACCAGAGTCTTTTACAGATTAATGAACCCTGTCTTGCAAAGATTAATTTATGAAATATTTGTTGTCTGTTTCTATGAAGTCACACTGGCACCGTCTGCTTTAGCGCAGTGCGTGTGGATGGCTGAATTGAAACACAAAACGCCAAGAAAAATTAACTTCCTGTGACATCAGGTCATGGTTTCAGGAGTGACAGAGCATCCTGCAGGAATGGGAAGCGTTGTGATGTGAAACATCCTCTGCTGCTGGGAGATGTTAGATAATGAGCGCGAGGGTGAAACCCCTGCCAGCTCCACCACATTTACAGGAAATGTAAAGCTGAAAGCAGAGCACAGGAGGAGATTGGCAGCCTGTGGAATATGTAAATGAACAATAAAAACTGAAAGCTTTGGTTGTGCCATCCCKGGAAGTGTTCCAGGCCGGGTTGGATGTGGCTTGGAGCAKYCTGGTCTGGTGGAAGAGGGCATGGCAGAGGGGTGGAACCCRATGAGYTTTAAGGTCCCTTCCAACCCAAACCATTCTATGATTCCATTTTAAACAGAGTTGGTTTGGATTTCCCCACAMGTTGCTGTAAAGCAAGAAAATCTAATTCCAGTGAGTGTTCTAATGAAGAACCCTTTGAACACTGGGGCAGAAACCTCACCAAACTCTGGGTGTTGATAGATCCATCTGTGGACTTCACTTTTTTCCTTTACTTTACCTGGAAGCAGTGCACAGTTCAGCAGCTGTTTCCACTGGAAACTCCAGTGCTTTTTTAGTGCGTGTTGCCATAAGTTTAGGGACAGTTAAAAAGAAGCAATTTTCATAAGAACAGAATTCTATTGTTAAACAATCTGGTGGAGGATTTTTCATTGATGATCTATGCATGACGTGGACAGCTCAATTTCCACTTATTTTTTAGTTTATTTCTTTTTCATGAAACACTTGTTTTGACCAATATTTGAGTTTTTCTTGCAACTCCTGTTTGTCCCAGTTTGGGTTGTGGCAGCTGGGATGGGCTGTGGTCCTGGGGCATGGTGTGATGTGGGACCACTGTTCCCAAAGTTGTGTGGGTGTAGGATCCAGCAGAAGGGATGGGYTGGGCTGGGTTAAGCTAAGCCTTTTGTCTCCAATTCCAGCTGCAGAATCCAGTGCTGTTTATTGGATTTGTAATCAAGGGAGCAGCACCAAAGGAAGAGTTCTCCAGGCAGGACAGGAGAGCAGCCSAGCTCTGCTTTTCCGCTCAGCCTCGCCACAGGATTCGGTTTCACGGAATCAATCTTAGGCCATTTCATGAAAATTAGACAGCCTGTGAAATGAAACGCAAGCATCTGGCAGATGGCTTGTAAAACAGAATCTGGGGAACCACCTGGATATCAGGGGTGTGGGTTACCTGAACCCAGAGGAGGTTTGCTGGTGTCACTGACCTGTGGGAGCTTTGCTTTGGAACSCTCACGTGAAACCAGTTTTACAGATGTTGGGATTGCTGGGAGCACGGTGTGATGTGCTGTCATCCTGGTGATTGCTCCGTGAAAAAGAAGCCTCACATCCAGCTGAGGATTTATGGGGCTCTGGTAGCTCATTGAGCAGCTGTCCTGATCAGAGTCTGAGGGGAGCAGGATCAGGGATCAGCCATCCCTCCCTGCACACTCCTGGGTACCCACACGGATTGGGAATTACTCCCACTCCTCTCTGGGATGTGGTTCTGTGCTCATCCCCTGCTGCTCCRGTTCTGGGCCTGTGTGCTCTTCTGATTTATTCAATATGATTAGTTAGTGATTATGAATTGAGGCAGAATCGACTAAGAACTGGCTCCAAAACGATATTTTTGCTCAACAAAGGAAGCAAAGCACAAATAACTCCAAATAACGATCTYGGGCTTCAAACACTGTCACTTGAAGTAAATTAGGAAATGTGAAATTGCGTTTTATTCTATGAGACATGTGCTTTGTGTCTCATCTTGCTGCTCAGAGTCTCGACAGGGCAGGATGAGCCCACGTGAATTTATATCTGAAGGTCACGAGGATCCTCCTCACCAGGCTCAGGCWCTGCCCAGGGGATTAAATCAACCCCTGCAGATTTTCTTCTGGAATCAATCACTGTGGAATCTCCTCCTTTTTGCATCCTTTTGGTGATTGCCTTTTACCTGACAGATCCTTTCTTGCTCTACCTCTGTGTAGGTTGTCACTTGTTATTTGAGAAACTTTACTTGAGGAATTTGGAGTGTCGTGTTATACTTTGCACATCATCGGTTTATGTGTGTGAGCTGCAGTAAAGCAGCAGTGATTGCTTAAAAACACTATAGTTACTTAAAAGAGATGACTTTGATTGTGTGTTTTTTGTTCCCATCACAATAACACTTTGCAGGTGATTATTAAATTAGAGATTTTCTTTGTTTTTTGAACAAAAAAACCCCAACCTTTTTCATGTCAGTGCCAATTATGAGTAGTAATTTTTCACATTTTACAAAAGAATTTTCTGTCCTGCCTCCACGCCCCCCCAAATAAAGAAGGGCTTTGACACTCTATGACAAGGAGGTGGGGGGTAGGGTTTTTTATTATTATTTTTTGCAAACACAGTGCTTTTGACTTTTCTTTAAAAAATCTGTTGACTCTATTGAAATGTGACAGGGCAATATTTAACCTGAATAGAGGCATGTTGACTCCTCTTATTAAAACTGACAGTTAAGGACATTTCTCTCTTTATTCCTTCTGATACACGCAGACAAGTCTTCACTGCTAACTAGTATACAAAATCAAAAACAAAAAAATAGCGAGTGAGGAGATGAGTACCTTATAAACAATATATGAATGACAATTGCAAGTTTAATCTAGCAAAGAAACCTTTTTTTATCCTTTAAGAAAATTAAAGCCCTTTCAAATTAGCTTGATATATGAAGACAGGCTGACATCATTAATTTTCAAGTATTCATTCTTCTCCCCTGGCTCCTTTTGCACAGGGATGGGTGGGTCCACAGCGACACCTAAAGCGAGAGGTGCTGGGTGCTGTGCCAGGGTGGGCACGGGTGGCACCTGCTCGTTCTGTCCCCTGGGTGTTGGCATTTGGGTTCTTTTGGAGGGGAAACACAATCCAGTGCTCTCATGGTGACTGCTCTCCGTTGGGTTGGGAAGGGTTTGTGGCTGCCCCATCCCTGGCAGTGTCCAGGGCCAGGCTGGACGGGGTTTGGAGCAGCCTGGGATGGTGGAAAATGGTTTGTGGACTCCCCATCCCTGGCAGTGCCCAGGGCCAGGTTGGGCGGGGTTTGGAGCAGCCTGAGATGGTGGAAAATGTCCCTGCACATGGCACGGGTGGGATGGGATGAGCTGTAAGTGCCCTCCYAACCCAAACCATTCTATGGCCTCGTGGCAGCCTGACCTGCACGAGGCTTTTGGGGAAAATTGGTGGTAATTCTGATTTGTTGTACCCAAGGCTGAAAAGCACAAGTTGTTCATTTTTTCCTACTTGTCTTCTGAAGCAATTGTGTGTGCTGTACCTATGGGGTGCGCTGGCTGCCCCTTGCCCGTGGGAGATTGGTGCTTCTGGGGTAACAGCAGCATTTCTGGAGAAGAAATTGATTTCAAAATAGCATTAAATGGAAGTTTATTCCCTCAAACGTTGGGGGTTGTGAACACCAGAGAGGCAAAAGCCGAGAAACAGCCATTTCTTAACCTCGTKCCCTGTGCCTGAAGGGCTGAGGGGATCAGCAGAGATGGTGATGATGATGGTGATGATGGTGATGGTGATGGGAGCAGCTCTTCCTCTGCAGCAGCTGTCTCACCTGAAAAAGGGAACGCTGTGTGTTCTGTACCTGTGAGAGGAGAGCTCCAGCACTTGAGGCTGTTGCAAGGACAGGGTTGGTGCACACTGCAGGGTCTATCGGGCACATGGGGTCTGCAGACATTGGCACAGCCTTGGCAGGAGGATCAGCAGATGATCTGAGGTATTGTTTGGGAAATCCTGCATGGGCAGCCAGCAGGAGCGAGGACTGACAGAAGAAACAGGAGACCAAACTGGGGATTGAAGAATTTATGGTGTTGAACCTTCTGTAAAACCAACCGAACTTAAGGTACAAGACTGAACATCTTTATAGTGGGAGTCACATTTCAGAAATAAGCTGCTAGTGAATTTTTTTTCTGGAGCAATCTYGCTCCCAAAACACGTGTGCTTTCAAGCCACAAAAAAGATCCAAATCTATATGGAAAATGTGGTGTGATGCCTTGGTTTGGTCTTTCCAAGGAGTAGCAGAGAAAGGTTTTAATACTGAGGGCAGAGCACAGTCAGAGGCTGATTCTCATCTGCTTCTTGTCTCTGTCCAGTCCTGCAGCTGAAGAGAGGACTGGTTCAGAAACCTTAATTTCAGGGTTGTGTATAAAGCTTTTAAAAATACATCTTTCTTCTTCAAAAGAAGTAAACTTTTATTGCACTTTTTCTATTGTTGTAAATTTGATTGGCCAGATGTTGTTTAGGCTCACTGTGGTTTTGTTCAGAAATTCTTTTTGTAGATTTTGATGGGGGCCTGGTTTGGTGAATGAGGAAGTTATCAAAGGGGGAAATAATTTTTTTAAAATTTTTTTGTTACACCTCAACTTTTCCAGATGTTGTAAGTTCTATGATTTCCAACATTTTCAGCACACCTTTAGTTTGGTGAAATAAAATATCCTGGGGCTGCAGAGGTGATGGGTGAYAACTGAATGTTCTTGGCTGAACATCTCCCTCCTGGCAGAAAATCTCCTCCATAGCCATGTGAGAAAGGGGCCAGGACACAGCCATGGGTGTGTTCTGATCCCAATTCCYCCAGTCCCAGCTCCCCCAGTCCCATTTCCCCCAGTCCCAGCTCCAGGCCAGAGTTATTGCTGAGGGTAAAATGACTCTTGGCAAGTGCATTCAGTGCAGTCGAACGCTGGTGGCCTTCAAACACGGAATTTGAACAGTTCATCTTCCCTTGGGGTGAAGGCAGGGATGCCCTGCTTTCACCCAGGATTTCCCCCTCACACAAATCTGGAAGATTTGTATATTTTTTGTATATGTTCTTTGTACATTTTACTGAAGAAGCTTTCCCTGAGCACTGAGATCAGTGACAGCGAGTGGAAGGAGGGGAGGGACAGCAGGGACTGATGTCCAACACAGGCATCACTGTTTGCCAAAAAATTTATCACAGATGAATTTATCCTAAAAAATATGCATTATTTTATGCTTTTCTTGAAAAATCACGTTAATGCTGTGGCTGCCAGTGCAGCTGCTGGCTGTGAATTGGCAGCAGTGAACCACAGTGGGCCCCTCCTTCAAACACTGAGCGTGTTCCTGAGTCCTCACACCCTCCTTTTGGTCCCTCTGGAATAAGRAGATCAATGCAAAGACCATCTTGTGTATGTCCATGGGAAATTACAAAACATTCTGATCCAGGAATAAAAGTCAGCCTTCCCTGGATGAGAAGTGCATTTGAATAYGCTGCTGTTGCTGCATTATCTGCAYGTGTGTGTTCTTTATTCCCTTGGTGAGCGCTGATGCAGCCTTCACCCCTGAATTAGGATGTTCTCTACACATTCCAGTTGAAGTCATATTAAAGAGAATTAACTTTGGTAGCACCAGGCTGGAGCAGGAATGGCTCTCTTAGCTCGGTGCCGCTCGGGGTCCTCAGGTCAACCTCTTTAATTAAGTCTTGTAATGTTAAGAGTGAATTCAATATCCATCCTATCCTATCAGAGCTAACACTCTTTCCTGCACTGCTTTTATCAGCATGCCCAATTTTCCACCTGGAATTTGTTTTAACGAAGCCCAAATCCTATTTTGCTGAACGCTGGAGGCTGTGTGGAACATTCTGCCTGTGATTCTGTTAGCCACACTCTGGAACTCGGCACAAACAAGCTGTAAGCTGCGTTTTGATGTCAGGTTAAGCTATTATGGTACAAATTGTGTTTAATATATTTTTAAATACTTTCTTTAATATTTTATAGGGTTTTTTCCCTATTGAATTAGCAGTAAAACAGCAGTGCTYCATATTTCAGATCTTTTTCCACCTTTCGGAGGCCTGCGTTCCACATTATCTGGTTACCAGCTGGACAGCCAGAGGCYGAGCACAAAGCAGCACAGCAGACTCAATTTCTGCCCTAGTGTTCAGCCAGAGTGTTTTTCCACAAATAACGTGCTTTCTTATGTACTCCTTTCCTAGTTTAATTCTACCCAAAAACCAGATGTTTCTTTCTTGCAACTTTTGCTCTGTGGACCACCAAAACCATGGAAATTCAATGCATGTGTTTTTATCTGCAAGGAGGGTGCATCACTCACTGTATTTGTTCATTTGAATTAGATATTCAGTTCTATTTATCTCTTCTAAGATGAGTAGTTCCCTTAATTCCTCTTTACATTTTATTTGTTTGATGGTAACAGGATGCTTGAAGTGTAGGTGAGAACTGTGGCATGACACTGTCAGACCTAACAAACACAAAAAGAAACCAAGTTGTTAAAATATAGSTTTGACAACAGTTGGATTGCCAGTAGTGACAAACCCAGGCAGTGCAGAGGGACATGTGAGAAATTAATTTCTCAGTCTCTTTAAAAAAAAAAAATGCTTGGGAGATGCCAGCAAATACTGTCTGGCCAAAGCAGGGACTGGTGCAGGTGGATCACCTCTGGTGAGATCTGTGTCACTCACTCCTGGGAGCTTGTYCTTGGAATTGGATTTTTCCCTTGTCCCCCTCTTTTTACCCCTTCAGTTACAGCTGATGAGAGCTCAGTATAAATATGGAGAATTTGATGCGAGTACCTCTACATTCACTATTGTCTGCGATGAGACGGGATCACAAAAAATTGGCAAATAGGTGTTTTGTCACCGAACTCAATGGATTTGWCTGTGTTTACACATGGGAAAGGAACCTTTGAGTATGAAGATTTTTCAGAGTGAAGCCACACTYAGTGCTCCATCCGGAAGGAAGAGGGATGGTCTGCACGTGTTCCATGTCCGCAGTGAAATCCCATTTATTCCCAAATGTAAACACTGGGTTTCACACCCTCCAACTTGTCTGCTTTCAGCACTTACTCCTCTTGTGATCACGGTTAATTTAATATAGTTTAAAATGGAAAAGTTAAATGAAAGCTGCTTTTCTGCAGGCTGTTTTTCCAAATTTTCCCAGTCCTGTTTTTACTGTTGTTGCATGAACCAGCAGCCCCATACGTGTGTGTGTGTGTGTGTATGTATGTGTCTGTGTGTGTTTGTGTGTGTGTGTTTGTGTGTGTGTGTTTGTGTCTGTGTGTGTTTGTGTGTGTGTGTTTGTGTGTGTGTGTGTGTCTGTGTCTGAGTATGTGTCCATCTCTTTGGGCAGGGATGGCTGGGTCTGAACACATTCAGGAATGAAGTGCAGCTCGATATTGGCTAAATGACAGAGGCAGGAGGTGGCCACCTGCCCTGACMCGGCCTCAGTGCAGACACAGTGAGCACAGAGTTGGAAACAATTACAGTCTCACATGCACTTGTTAGAGCAAAGGAWCAAACTGAACTAATTTGGACTGTTTTCCCTAGGATGGGAATTCACTGTCAGGATTGCCCTGTTGTTTGCACAGCAGAGAGTGTGAGATACAATTAATAAACTAGCAAAATTGTCCTGATATGTTTCATCTCTATGATAAAGTTTATTTTTTGCTTTCTATTGAGCAACCAGGATTTGAATTTGTGTAGATACCTGAGGTAGATCCAAGCTGGTGGGTGGGGTGTCACTGTGGAACTCCAAGGGGAGAGCACAGCACTGCCAGTCCTGTCTGTGCCTCCTGTTCCATCACTGCTGCCCCTCCAGCTCCCACTGTGTTCCCATGAAATCCCAGACTCATGGAATATCCTGAGCTGRAGGGATCCACAAGSATCRTGGCAGTCCCACTCCATCATGAAAGGCACTGGGTGTTTACTGAGAGCAGCATCATGCCATGTTCACACACGTGTACCCAGGATGACACAGCTATTGCTTTATGTTTAATTTTATTTTTAATACATAGGGTATTTTTATATAAATATCCCCAGGGAGGGACAGACCAGAAATACCTGCAGAACACAAAGCTATTGCTCTGATGACTGTGGGTCCAA
Source organism: Malurus melanocephalus (assembly GCF_030028575.1). Classification (NCBI taxonomy): domain Eukaryota; kingdom Metazoa; phylum Chordata; class Aves; order Passeriformes; family Maluridae; genus Malurus; species Malurus melanocephalus. The sequence goes on from NW_026624306.1 coordinate 52,707, forward strand.
GGTCACAAAAACCCACGTGGTGCCAAGGCTCTGCTGCTTGTCCTCWATCCTGAAAAACTCCCATGGGGAAGCTGCTGTGGAGTAATTTGAGGTGTGGATTGAGGTGCACCCAGCTCTGGGATGGAACACAAGGTGGCTTAGGGCAGGATGTAAAGATCTGGGAGCAGATCCCYGAGGGTTTCTCAGCCCAGCACAGCAGCAGCAGCTCGGGCAGGTGGGGTTTCTGTCAGCCCAGCAGCCACTGGAGCCCAAGAGCTGTTGAAAGTACTTGAGCTGCACTGGATCTGCCTACATTTATTGTTAATCCACTGCTCAGTAAAGTACCCACTTTACTCCTTAACCTCTCAGGTTCTGCTGGCCTGCATCACAGCCCTGTAATTACTCAGCCATGGGACTGCTCCTGTGAGCAATCCTCTGATGCTTCTGTCCAGCCACCCTGTTGGYTTCTCTATATTTCTCTGGCTTAATTCAAATGAATTCCAGCTTCAGTATTAATGTCTGCATCTGCTKGAGAGTCCAGAGGGACAGGACAGATGAGCTTTAAATGCTGGAGATAAGAGGAAGCCCAGTTGTTCTTGGGGTTCCTCCCAGGGAACGAGGCACAGGACAAGAGGAAAYGTCCTTAAGCYGTSCCAGGGGAGGTTCAGGTTGGACACATGAAGGAAATTCTTCCCAGAAAGGATGGCCAGGCACTGGGACAGGCTGCCAGTGGGGGACTCCCCATCTCTGGAGGGATTTAACAGCCGTGTGGCACTTGGGGACACGGCTCAGTGGTGCCCCAGCAGTGCTGGGGAAACAGTTGGGCTCAAGGATTTTAAAGGCCTTTTCCAACCTAAAGGATTCTGTGATGTCACAAAGGCCTTTTCCAACCCCAAGGATTCTGTGATGTCACAAAGGCATTTTCCAACCCCAAGGATTCTGTGATGTCACAAGTGCTTGTGTGGAAGGGTCAAAAAGCCAAGCTGAGCCTCGTTCAGTGCCAGCGCTGCTGAAGGACGGGCAGGGCGATTTAAATTTTCTCCTATCAAGTGTCCTTAGAGAAAGCACCACTTGGAAACAAACTTCCCAGATCTCTTGCTCCTTACCAAGAGCAAACTTGCTGCTTTTCATTAAGCTGTTTGATTGCTATCGAGCTCCTGGTGTCAGTGCCAGAGGCAGCCGGGCCTTTGTGCAGTGCGCGGCGTAATTGTGCCGTTTCTGTGGCCCGCCTTGCAACAATGGCTCATAAAAATCTTAAGCAGCTATCACTTTTCATGGCTAATGAACTGAGGATCTGGGAATTAGATCCAGAGCCAATTCTTGGATTAAATCTTGTGAGCCCAAAACAAGGCTGTCTTCAGGAATAAAAAAACAAGGCAGGGCCGTTGGAATAGGGGAGTGCAGAGTGTGACCTTCAAGATGTGAGATAAGTGACCAACATGAAGGGTACAGCAAAAACTAATCAAGGAGGAGGGATGAATACCAAAGGGTTTGTCGGAGAGTCACTAATGCAGCCGAGGGGCAGGGGGGAATTGTTTGTTTTTAGATGTGATTTCTAAAAGGCTTTTTTAGTTTCAGAAATATTTGAAGTAAGTGTCCCTCAACATTCACATGCTGATCAGGGACAGAATGAATTTGGTGGCCTCAGCCTGCCCTGGAGAAAGGGGAGTGCAAGAAGCCCCCAAACCCACACAAAGGAGTGAGAGCAACAGTAATCCCAGGGCAGGTGGGTGGTCTGCATTCACAGGGAGCTTTCATGGCACATTTCATCCCCCAGCCCAATAATATTTAATAACTGCATCCCCAAACCCRCAATCTCCTCTACACCCTAAAAGCCAAAGCAAATATCTGTATAAAGTATAGATTTCAGCMCTTCCTGAGAAATGAGAACATGAAGAACAACTGGAAGAGTTGTAAATAGCGGCTTTAACAGGAAAATTCCAGAATGTGTTGGAAGTAAATTAGCTCCTGCCATGGCTCCTTGCACCCCCCTTCCCGTCCTCCCCCCAGCCCACTTTTATTTGCTTTGAATTTCCCTTCTGCTCTCTTGGTTGACAGCATTTGCACTTATTTCTGTTAGGGAACACGGCCATTTTTTTTTTATGGCAAGGTGAAAATAATTTTATTTTCATCACTTTTCCCCCACTCCTGTGATGGATTTACTTGAAAAAAAATAATGACGGGCTTCACAAACTGGCCTGACAGTTGTGATGCAGAGAGTGAGCTGGCTGAGCGGGGACAGTGAGGCATCTCTGTACCTATTATGGCAAAAATCGATAATGCTTTCTGTAAATTGCTCCTCCCAAAGGAGATGAACAAATGCAGGAGACAAGGGAAGCCATCATTCTGTATGAAAGCCCTGCACATTTGGACCAGTGCAATTATCAGGAAGGGCTTTTTTTTTTTTTTTTTTTTTTCCTCTCAGGTGATGTCAGGCTTTCTCTCCCTTTTTTTTTTGGGGGGGTGGAAAGTGAGAAAGAGTGGGATGCGAGAAAGGAAAGACTTATTTTTCCAGAAGTGTAAATTGAAGGCAGAGGTTCTGTGGCTTGTCCAAACAGATTGCTCTGGCATAGGGCAAGGAAGGAATTAAGATAATTTTGGAAGTACTYGTACTCTTTGGATGTCTTTACATTCCTGTTACACATCCTGACATAATTTCTTCTSAGACAGCACTTCCTTTCTGTCGTCATCTGGAACCACTGAGTTCTGTAAATCCTCCCCCACGTTCTGTTGCCCTGAGTGGGAATTCAGAGAACACCAAGAACTGAGGGGGTCATAGAAATGGGATATCAAATGGTGTGAAAGGTCATCAGGAACTGCCTTTCCTTACTGCAGGGACTGGCTGGAGTAGAGTCAGTATTTGTGCACCAAACAAGGAATAATGGGGAATAKGAGAGGACATTTCCTTKGTGAATATGAGAGGACATTTCYTTTGTGAATCTCTTCCCTTGAAGGCGATCTGAGCTGACGTGATCTAGAACGGTGCAATATGCCTCGTGTAGAGTCTCCAGCCCTGGGGCACTGCCTTCTCTCTGCTTTCATGGGAGGCCTTGGGCAAATCCTGCACTCTCAGCTCTCCCATCACACAAGTGAGTTCATGATGACACTTTCTGGGAGAAATCTTCCCATCCTCAAACAGCAGCAGCTGAATGCCGATTCTCTCATTGAGACGCTCCTGAGCCCAGCAAATAGAGAGTGTTGTTGGGAGACCCTTTGTGCCCACACTCTGAAAGAGAAGCATGAAGCACAGCTCAGCAACATGACAATAAAAATCAGAATTTGTGCTATTCTGTCACCTTTCTCTTAGCCTGACATTGCTGTTTCAGTGAAAAAACAGTGAAAATTTAACAGATGAATGAGAAGTATATCAGARTTGGAAGACAGAGAAGAGAGACTGCAGGCAGGTGCTCAAATTTCAAGTGCCCTGAAGTTCAGAAAGACTTTTCACAAAAACATATTTGGAAAGGGCATTCAGCAAGTTCAGAAAAAGCCACAGTAGGTAAAAGAGTTCAGCAGCCATCACCTTGAATTAAATCAGAAGTGAAAGGAGAGGCGGTGGTGGGAGATGTTCAGCCTTTCCAAATGGCTCTCTCTGAGCTGTTGTCCCAGGAATGTGGGCAGATGTGGGCATTTATCAGCAGCAGGACTGGGGAGAGCCCAGCAAAGCCCTCACTGTGTGGGGTATGTGCAACTGGTGACATCATGTCGGAGCAGTTAAGCTGCTTTTCCAGTGCTAAGAGATGGATGTTGAGTGAAGATGGATAAATAACAGCAGAAAGGCTGTGATGGGAAAGAGAAGGTTTCCAAGGGAGAAATGATTTATTCACATGGATTTCCTAAATTTAGTTTTCTGAATTTGTAAGTCTTGCCCTTTTATTCACTTCAGTTTCTTTGGCAAGTGTTTCGTTCATGATTTTTAGGTCTCCTTTTGGAAGCCTAAGAGTTGCTTCAGAGCTGGAGGAGAATGTGGGAATGAAAGCMGACATTGTCATTGCAGCAAATGGTTTTGTTGGAGCTATTTCATGGTTTGTTAGGAACACAACAGCTGTTTACAGTTTGTGTCCATCTCCTGCACCCCGCAGACGTGGTGCTGGTGAGAGCCTTTCTGTCCTGTGATAAGCACAGAAGGACTGATGAGCTTCTCATGTGGTATTCTCAGAACCTGAGAAACAGCTTGAGTTTCATCTTCCTAATGCCTCTGGCACGGCCCTGCCCTTGCTGGTTGGAGATGTGCTGGATCAGGTTTCTGCTTTGGCAGTGCAGAGCCATGAGGAAAATGCCCGGGTGGATTTGGCAGGGGATGGCAGTGGCTGTGAAGGGACACGTTCTGTTGTTCCCACTGGTGGGAGGTTGTGGAATGGTGGTGAGGCCACTCCTCTTTAAGTCAGTGTTCTGTCTCCCTCTCATGGAAGGGAAAAGCACGGCTTTGCCATTTATCTGAGCACAGGAACAGAACAAGCAAAAATGRTTTGCTAAAATCAATAATTCTCATGTCATCTTAATGCATCTAAAATATTTAAAGGAAATATGTTTAAAAGCTATTATTACAGTTTACATCCACTGCAAGTTTTAAATAATGAATTTGAGAAAGGCTTCTGAAAAATAAGCGTGGTTCTCATAACCAGGAGGCAAGTCTGGGAACGCAGCGGGCTGTGGGTCAGGAAAGGGCAACTGGAAAGGTGACATCCATCACCCTGCTGCCAGCCCGGGGTGTTGGTGATCTGCCTCCACCAGCAGTAGTTATTCTTCTGAAGGGAAAGCCTTCTAAACAGGGCTGTGAATTGGTTTTCATGCTCGCATTGACAGATTGGGAAAGCAGTTTGTTCTACCAAATTTAACAATGATATATCATTATCACAACTTTGGGGGAAATCTATAAAATCAATAAGTTTGTAGCCTGAACAGGATTTGTATCGCTTGCTTGCTGTGCTGGTGTCAAAGCGTGAGCATATGGATTGAGTCACAGCCTGAGATCAATGGAATTTGTGGACAGTAAGCTCAATAACAAGCCCTTCTGAAAAGAAATAGATGTAAAAAGCAAATTTACTAGAGTATAAAAAAAAAAAAGCTAATATCTTTTCCGCGTTGGCTGCAAAGTGCTGTTTGGCTGCCGTTGGCTGCTGGTACTTTGAAAGCTGTCTGGGGTATGTGCTCGCAATGCTGAGTGCTGCTCCCGGCTCCCATGTACAGTTGGATGCTTCTGTTTGTAGGGCTTGTATTAGGAAACTCGCCAAGAATAGGAGGAGGGGGGAAAAATAGCCCTTTATATTGTAAACTGAATAAAGAATAAAAACAGTCAGTGTGTCTGCTGGGGAAAGACCATGGTGGCTTTATTTACTTTGTACTGGCAGGGCTTGCTAATGGAGAAAAATAAAAAGGCATAATTAAATAGTTTAATGAATTCGCAGCTCTTTTGTTTGAGTGGGGCTGGGAATGCATGTTCCAGAGGGCCTCACAAAGAGCTCGGCTGGTAGTGAGTTAAAAGTAGGAAATCAGTCCTTTGAAGGCATTTTTATACTTCATTATCCCAGCATGTAAAATGACTTGTACTAAACGATTGAGGATTTTTTTTTTCACTCTCTCTCTTTCTCTCTTCTTTTTCTAAACAAAGGAGAGCATCAGGGCGGCAGGAGCATAATTCCCCTCAGTGTCCTAGAGCCAATAGATCAGCTTGTCAGCAAATTGGTGGGCCTGTACTTATGTTTCAGTAAAATATAGGGCTCTGGGAAACTGTAGTGAACAACGAAACCACAAGCCAACCACCACAGAAACACACACGCTCTAAGAGATCCTGGGGGAACAGGGATGATAACACCTCCCTTTTCACCTCAATACTTTGCAGTAGGCAGATATTCACTTTTAAAGTTTTTTTTTTTCCATGTGTGTGTGTGCAGTAAAAAGAATAATGTTACATTTTTCCCCCCAGGTTTTTTATTTCTTTGTTGTTGTGGATGAGTAAAGTGGGATCAGTGAAGGTGGATTTCCTTCCTCACAGTACTCCAAGTGATGCCAGGAGGGTTTTAATGGAGGTCAATGGAGGGTTTTAATGGTGCTGCCCAGGCTGGGTGTGCTCATGGGTGGCCCTGGAGGTGGAAGGGTGGCACAGTGCAGGACCAGGGACTGCTCTGCCCCATCCATGTCCCTGCAGTTCCTTTGGCTTTCCAGGGCTGCTCTGCACTCTCCACACGTGCAGCATCCCTGGATTATCCTGTCCTGGGTGTGGAAGTGTGGGTGCTGCATCTCTGCTGCCCTGAATCAGCTTTGAGGGGCTGATTCTCGTTGTGCTGGCATTAACAGCTCTGCAGGGAGACCCCAAAGTCCTCCTGGGGCTCAACCTCATCCATTCATTTCATGAAAGCACAGTGTATGTTGGCAGTGCTGGGTAAGAATATGGGCAATTCCTGTAAAACMAGGTGGCAGTGGGAAAGCAGACTATTGAATTTGGGACTGGATCCCCTCTGGGTCACCAGAGGGGCCTCGAGCAGACTCTGCCTCACTCATTGCTGCTGGATCATTGAGCTCTCTGTCTCTGGGCATCTTGCAGATSCAGAGGTGGCACTTYRGGACATGGTTTAGTGATGCCTTTGGCAGTTCTGCATTCATGGTTGGATTTGAGGAGCTTAGAAACCAAAACAATAGCAGARCACTGGGATTAGTCATTGTGGCCAGTTTGGGTCTGGACAGGACAAGGAGGTTTTTCCACACCGTGGAATGGAAGGCCTGTGAGAAGGAATAGCTTTACCAACAAGTGCAGGTTTAGTCGCTGCCATCCTTGGACAAAGCCTGGCTCTGGTGTCACCTGGCTGCTGGAACTGGTCCCACTGTGCGTGGGAGAGCAGCTGCAAACAGCAGGAGCTCCCCTGCAGGACCTCACCTGGCCATGGACGGCCATTTACAAAGCATTCCCTGCATTTTACAGCCCGACTTTGCTTATAAACAACACTAACTGTTTGTTTCTTGTTAAAATTTACCTCATAAACAAATTTTACTGCCTTAGTTGCAGGCAATAATTGTTTAATCCCGACTTTCTCATACCTGTAATGCAATGACTATAAAGCTGTGGTTGGCACTTGATGGAATTTTTTGGGGCTCTCTCCAGCCACGTGCTGTCCCAGGGACATTTTGTGCCTGGKAGGGGGACCATGACCCTCCCCACCAAGGAGATTCTTAATGGGAATGGCATCAAACCAACTGCAGTGCTTTGCTCTGGCTGGAAAGAATTAAAACAGASAAAATCCCAAAAGAAGTCCAAAATAAAAGCAGGCTCCTGTTTCTGAAGTTGAACTTTCTGATGTAGCACTGAGGCTGTTCRCTATTTACGACCCGTGGCACTCTCTTGTCCTTCTTGCTGAGTAGCAGGGAAATGCTGTGGAAGTGACTGCTTCTATTGATTAGTGAGACAAGAGAGAGCTGGAGACCCTCAGCGCTGCCACTTACAGTGGGCAGGAAACCCAAATTGACCAGTAATAAAGTGTTTGAGGTTGTTCCAGGCGGCTCCTGGGGAAATGGCCTTCTCRGAGTGGGGATGCTGGGGGTGGAGAGCTGTCAATTATCCATGCTTGATGAGGACTAAGTAAATGTGCTCCTAAAGCAGCCAATCAAAGGGGAGAGAAAAYGTGCTGGGCTGGCTTCACTTTGGGAAAAGATTTGGAGGAATGGATGTTCTTGGACCCATGAAGAACTGCCATCAGCAATGAGTTCAAGCTTGATTTTTCTCTTTTTGTTGTGGCCTCCAGTTACAGGCAGGAGAAAGGTGATAATATTTTAGTCCCCCATATAGCAATAGTGTAAAATATCTTGAATGCTTGCTGGAATGTAGAGTGAGTGTGCCAAAGGAAGGCAGGAGGCCAAGCCTAAACTGCTTGGGCCACAACAGGCAAAAGGGTTTAGTGGGGAATTAAAACTAAGAATAAWCAGTGACAGTGAAAGTCCTGGACACCGAATGTGACAATTATTGGGAATTATTCAGACCTGGAACCTGAAAAATTACATAAATGGAATCTTTTTATCAAGTGCAAGCTATCCTAGTGATGGATGCCAGGTGTAAGACATGAATGAATATAAAAATACAGCAGAGCACATTGGGACAAAACCACAGAGGCCAAATCATCAAATAGGAATCAAGATGTGTCAAACCAGCAAAAATAACAATGGTAAGAACATGAGGAAAGGGAAAATAAAGACAAGTGTAGGATCACCATTCAGTGGAGAACAAAGAAAATTTTGAGACAGGCAAAAGTTTCCTCCTCTCTTGAAGGTGGCCTGTAGGACAGCAGTTACCACAATTAATGCCCTTGGCAAAGCGGGGAGATCTGAGTCCTGAAGAGAGAAGWAAAAGCTTTAAGTATCCATGAGAGCTGCTGTCAGAAGTGTTGGTTTCAAAACTCAGGAAAAGAACATACAGAGCCAAAATAAACTGAGAACTAGAGGTGGTTGGTTTTGAAGAGTTGYGCAGGGAAGGTGAAACCCTGGAAGACAGTTCAGTGTCCTGACTGCAGACAGGAGTTGTACACCAGTCAGGTAACCTCCAGTTCGTGCAGAAACTCTGCAAAATGCAACCAAACTGTTCGTGAGCTCTTGAGGATGACAAGGGAATGAATAACAAACACAGACTTGCCAGAAAAAATATTGTCTAAGCAACACAGGAACTTGTACAGCAGCGTAACAGGTTGGGCAGGGAAGGAGCAATCGCTGTCGTAAATCCCCAATTTAGGGAGCTTTTTGACACTCTCACATCACAGGACTTTGTTTATAAGCAAGCTGAGGAAATTTGGTTGAGATGAGTGTAGGTGTACAACGGGCTGAAGAATCGTTTTTAGGACAAACTTATCACTGTCAGAGTGCAAGGTGGGATAAACTGAGGTTTGGCAGGGTCTGTCCTGACCCTGGGTCTGTGCAGTGTTTGCTTTAATGAGCTGAATCACGGAATGAGAAATATATTTACTGAGCTTTCCAACAACAGAAAGCTGAGCTGGAGAGTGCATTCAGTGACAGCAGCACAACTCAGAGTAATCTGACAGGTGGGAGTGATGGCGTGGCAAAAACAGAATCAAATTCTGCAGGGACAGCTACAAGATGTTAGGGGAAGTTTGTGATGTGCACAAAAATGTAGTGTTTTTTTGGCCAACCACCCCTGCTGGTGGCTTCAAACCTTTTGTTATCCTGCTTTGAGAACTGGAATGATTTTCTATTTGTGTCCCTGCAGTCTGGTTTTGTTTGTTCCTTTAGGAGCAAAGTCTAACACCTTCCACAAATCCCCCAGGATCTCTGAACCGGTGTGCTGCATTTAGTTAGAGGCAAACAACGACACTTCCTTACTTATTATTAACTTGTTACAGGCAAAATTCCATCTTGSTTTGGATGATGTTTGTGGTACTGTGGACGCTCCCTCTTTTCCCCAAAAGCTCACTTCAGCAGGATGAAATGAKCCGTGCTTGGAGTGTTATTAAGTAATATTCCTTATTACAAAAAGCACAGGGCTCCCTTTAATGAGAGCTTTAATGCTCCCAGCTCGTGTCACTGTCTGGGGAGCCCCTTTCCTTTGTCCATAATGAACACCTCCTCATTTGCACTGTCCCTGGATTTACGGAGGGACAGGAAAAAAAAAAAATCCTTCAATTTATTATGTCTTAAATGAACTGCTCCCAAAGCAAAACCAAAGAGAGCAGTAAACTGGTGCCTCTGCATGATGTAGTTTGATTTTTATGGAGCTGTATCGTGGTGTTCTGCCTCACCTAAGCAGGGTGAGCACAGGCTATAATTACCTCTTGTGAACCCCATTTTCTGATAACCTCCCTGGCCTCTCCCTCTTCAGGATGTTGAATCTGTCTGTTAGGGGATTTTATTTGTTCTCACTGATGGAGCTGGAGATGGCTGCAAGCAATGAAGCTCATTTGATATCTCATTTACCTGAAAAAATGGGGCTTGCTCCCTGAATTTGAATCGGGAAAAGTATTCCAGTTTTGTGAATTTTAATCTACAATACTCGAGGAATTCTTTCTGTTAATTCTCTCTCCTTWTGCTCATCCTCACCTTTTCCTGCTCCAGCTGCACTCACTTCCCCTCTTTGGCAGATATTCCTGCATACCCCAAGAGTTAACTTGAAAGAAAACAGGTTTTAATTGATGAATCCCAATTTTAGGAAAACGGGGTTTTAAGGTCAAAGCTTTCCTATGCAGAGGGAATAACCAGGCAGTGTTTTCTAGGGCTGAGATTAAATCCACGTCTCTTGTGCAAAATGAACTGACACAATGCTGTTATTCCTTGCTTTTCTGACTTAGGGAAAAATGTACTAATTCCTTAAAGTTTTATTATCATTTAACTTCTTTACAGGAGTGTTTTGGCTAAACATAACTGTGCCTTCAATGTGATYGATTTAAAATAAAATCTGAGGTCTAAGAAGATGGTTTAATAATGRTGGGTTTTGTTTGTTTGATTTGGTTTTCTTTGGACTTTGGCTCACCTTAGATTTCCTCGTRTTCCTAAATGTGGAGCCACCTAAACTGTATTTTTACACTTGATAGCAGCAGTCCAGAACTTTCTGTCTAACCTATGGCAAAAAGCAGAGATTGATAATAAATGGTTCGGTGCCTTCCTCCTTTTGCCATGTGTGTTTTCTCTGTAGTTCAAGGGTTATAGAAATTACAGTTGACAAATCTCAGCTACAAATAATATTTCTAGCATTTTGCATAAAGTCCTAAAACCKTTTTATTTATTTCCTTTCTTGCAAGAGTCAAATAAAAGGCTTTTACATACCGAGGGAAGGTTTTTTTAACTTAAACTTCAGAATATTTTCAATATCTGCAACATTATCTTTTGAATAATAATTACCTCTTATATTAAATTATAAGACAGCAGGATTCAGGATTAGATCTCTGCATATTATTCTAGTGAAGGAAATTATGACAGGGGTCATTTTTTAGAATTATGTAGGAGGGTAAAAGGTCCCAGGCAGCATTAGAAGGGAAGGCGTTTATAATTAAATTGTAATTTAGGCCTATGATTTATAGTTTTCTCAATGAAAAATTTGGTGCTGTAGAGAGATCCTAGGAGGAACTTTAGTGAGATACAACTTAATGAAATAATAAAAAGAAAAATGATTCTGGAATAGACTGTATTGCAGTGGTCCCCATCAGGATGCTGCAGTGGAGCTGTTCCCCTCAGAAATTCCCTTTTCAGGGGTATTTTCCAGGCACTAAAGTTTGTTTAGGCTGGAACATGGCATGCAAGGTTTCAGATCGAGGCAGTTTTCACAATGGGTATCTTTTTAACTCATTGAGCTCATTAAAACTTMGGAAGGTGTTCTAAACCATCCCAGCTGTCAGTTCAGGACAAAGCACTGCTTCTTTTTGTTGTTTTTAGTCACGAGCTGCGAGAAAACCTCGAGCCTTGTTCTTCTTCGTAATTTGTGAAGTCATTAGAGTGTGGATGCTGAAAATCTGCTCTGAAACAGCACCCACTTAGCTCCAAATAGCTCATTTCTACCTCATGTGCAGAGGGGGCTGCAGTTTCAGTGTTTTTCTGAGAGCAGACAGACACTGGAATTAAAGAGCCTTTTTTCAGTTGTTTTTATTAATTAACGGGCTTAACTCCTCCCGACCATGATGAAGAACTATTGTACTGGCAGGAAACCATTAATACAGAAAGGTTAAATGGTTTGCCAAAGGTAATTGAGGCAGTCAGTGACCGAGCTGACACCAGGAGCCATCTCTGACCCGATCTCCTCTGGCAGTAAAACTCTGCTGGATGCTTTGCACGGGGCCAACAGCTCAGGCTGGGCTTAAACCACATTTAGGCTAGGTAGGACTAATTAAAAATTATTTTAAGAAGGGGATGTAGGTTCAGACATTGTCTTTTAAACACCATTTTCTTGTGCAAACTCAGCAGATGTTCCTACAAATGGTAGGAACAGACTGGCTCAGGCTATAAAACTATCTTTTTTTTAAAAAAAAGATTTTTTTTTACTGCAATTTCTTGAATTTTGTGTATAGTTTCAGAAAGTCAACAGGTAATTTTAGAGTGTGGGTTTCAAGATCAGTTCCTGGACTTCAGTACATTCAGAATAAGGCGCTGTATCAAGCTTTATGGTACTCAAGGTTTTTTGCAGTAACTTTGAATGCAAATAAGAACCTGATTGAAATAAATGTACTCATAAGCASCCTCTGAAATAAATGAAATTGTTGAAAATGTGTCTGGGTAAAGTGTGACATTTTCCATGTCAGAAAGATGGGAAGGAGGATGTGACTTAAAAATACCAGACAGGGAAGTTCAAAAGAGGGAAGAAGGGAAAGATCCTGAACCTGRGAAAGCAGCGCTGAGAGAGGAGTACCTGCCCTTCTAAGGATTGGCACTATTTGTATTTAAACATTCACTTGAAAATTAACCAAATATCTGTTTATTTAACTTGGGCACAGAATCCTCCCAAGTATCCAAATTTAATTTAGTTTTTTAAAGGCTTTATGTTCCCATAATGAATATTYAGTAATGTTCACATTTAATGTTTTGTCTCAGTAAAAAAAAAACCAAAAAAAACAATAGCACAGGCTGCTCTGTGACTTCTGGATAAATAATAGATACTTTAGAATTTATCTAAATAAAAAAGTTACTTCACAAGCTGTAGGATTTTCAGAGGGGTATTTTGGTTTTATTTTTAATTGTGTAAAATTAAAAATAAAATTCAGGGTAGCCTTTTCTGATTTCCAAGCTAATCTGAAAAAAGAAAAGCTTAAGACTGATACTCGAAAAAAAGGATATTTCACCCTACAGAAAACACATTTTTCTGCTATTTGCGGGAAATGCTCATTTCCCGTGTAGTTTTGTGCGCGTTGCTGTCGGTGATTGTTGATTTTGTTGGCGGTGTCGGGTTTGAACCGCGGGCTGTCCTGGGCGGCGGTGCCGGGAGTGAGCGGATCCTTTGTGTGTGCGGGGCTTTTGTTCTCCAGGAA
>NW_026624306.1:67073-74408 GCF_030028575.1 Malurus melanocephalus
AAAAAAAAAAAAAAATCTAGTGTAAGGTGACTTAGAGTGGATGCCCAAAATTAATAGACATATTTGACCTTAATCTGTCTTCCTGGACAAGTTTAATTATAGCAATTTCTTAACTTCAGCTCAAGCTCTTGTTTTAGAAATGTTAGTGTTCTCTGAGTGTGTGGGGTTTTCTATTTAATATCACTGTGTTTTCTAAGGAAAGGCAAAAATCTGCAAAAATTGAGTGGACTGGAATCACCCAGGACTTTAGAGATGCCTGTGATTAATTTCTCTTTCTAAATAAATTAATGTTTCTGAGATGAGCTCGAATTGGGGGCGAGGAGGAAGAAATTAGAAATACTGTTTTAAAGCAAAATTTAAAAGGGAATTTATTTCGGAGCGATTTTATTCCCTTTGTGATCACAGCCTGTCCTGGCAGGAATCGTTCAATGTAAACCATTTGGCATGAGCTGATGATTAAAACCCGATGATGTACGTGTTGATTTACACCAACTGGAGTCATAGCACTGTTTTTAGCCTTTATTTTTCTGTCTTCTATAACTTAAACAAAGATGTAAAGGTTGTGATATCACTGTGTAATTTGAAATATAAATATTTGAAAATGCAAAATGTGCAACCACACAGTCGTATGCGTGTGGTAGCAGTACACCCTAATATATACYATCAGTAGTATCAGTTATTTAGTTATTGTAGCTTTTTTAGTTTTCTGTTCCATGCTGCAGTCGTGGTTGAGTTTTACTGTGACCCACAAAATTGTACAGAACTAATGATTGGTAGGAACAGAAGCTCTGGGCCCTCCCTGCTTTTTCTTAGTTGTTCTATAAAAATGCATTTCTGATTTTCTAGAAGTTTCAAAAGAGATGTTTTAACTCTTACATAATAGATATGATTTTTGCCGTGTTTTACTCGTTCGCTGTTTACAAGAAAAAGCTGAAAATGTAAAAATTTATATATGAGCATCAATTTTGCATTTCTGTTTTCATAAATTTGRCACCTTTTATATGAAATAATTGCAAGTTTTCTATTAAAATGGRAAGAAACCACCAGTGCCTTGGATTGAAGCCTCTACGAAAGCAGTTGTGAGCTATGCCGAGGATGTAGAAAAACTCCTGGGCTACATAAATAAAAAAATTCAACTGTTTTCCTGTTTCTTTCCATCGGGCTGGATTTGTGAGTGGGATTCTAACAGAGCAGAAGGACTCATTGCTCGAGTGCACTTCCTTTAGTTGCACGTCTTGCCCAACTCCAGGAACTTGAACTTGTCATTATGAGCCCCAGAAGGTCAATGCATCACCCAGGGCTGCAGCTCTTTCATGTGGCCTTTCTGAGGAGGGAAAAACCAGCTTTTAATCTTGGCTTTTAGAAAACACTGTGTACACTGGCTACATCCTAACTTGTCATTTGCTCGTGTGTTTTAGTGCTGGGAGATGCTTTGTGATGCCACACAGATCCACACRTCCGCAAAAGGCCTAATCTGAAGTGAATCTTCTATAAATAATAAACAACAAATAGGCTCCTTTTAGTTATATTAGCCCCAAAATAGGTCATGTACATTTGTTTTAAATGCAAACTTAACAATAAAGTAAATTCCCTAGGTGGAGAATTTGATGTGTTTGTGCAAATTTTCTGGACATAGTACAAAAAAAAGCCAACACCTATATTTTACCATTTAAAATATTTATACATTGTCTCTTAAAGTCCTGTGTTTGAAATACTGTTTATAATAAACTCCCTAGGAGAGARCCAATAGTCACAGGTAAACACTTGCCATTTGTTACTGAAACACAAAGTCATCYTGAACTTTTTAAACAGAAACTTTCCCATTGCTACCTGAAAAAAATGTTGCCTTTGTCAGTTTTCTGCCTCCAAATATTTTGATTTTTCACGTCCTGGTCCAAATGGTCTTGGGGTTCCATGGGCTTCTCRAGGAAGGAGAAGCCTTATGTCACCAGGCTTTGGCTCTGGGCCTCCACTGGAAATTTTAATAGGGTTTTCAAATAAAAAAGGCTGCCTAAGCCATTCTGTTAGTGCTCCCTCAAATYTAAASCCAAATATGTTAAATTCTGTGGTARCTGATAAAGGTTGGAATATCTGAGAAACAGGTGCTTTATTGTGGTTAGAATTAAAATGGCAATGACACCTTTTGTAATTCTCATACAATTTCTGCTTTATACAGCTGTGTTTGGGTTTAGTTGGCATCTTAAAGTGCCTTGGTAATAGAAATAATCTATATAGGACGTCTCACAGTAGAACTRGGCAAAGGTAAAAGGCTAAAAATGGTAGTGCCCCATTTTGCAGGTGATGTTTTTCCGTGGAACGAGGCAGGATCTGAAGTTGTGGCATCAGCCATTGTAACACACATCATTTCTCCATCCCTATTCATTTCCATCCTGGAGCTGCATTGTAAAAGTGTAAATCCATCACTAGATAATTTTCAGTTCCATTATTTACCAAAATGAATAGTTAAGCAAGTCATTGTTATTAGTGGGATGCTATTGTTGTTCTGCAGAGATAGGGCCTGCCAAGGGCTTGAGTGATGTGCACTTGAGTGTTCTTTCAAGATCCTTGTACCTGTTTCATTTGGGAGGAGTTTCACTCGTGTAAAATCAAACAGAAACAATTTTAGTAGCCTCTGAAAAGAGAAGAAGGGAAAATGGATATTAATGAACTATTTAATATTCTGCTATGGCAGAGATGCAGTGATTTTGCTGTTGACACTTTTGCATGGAATTAAAGAGATCTGGTGGTTGTTTTACTCGTCTGTCTTTGTTCCTGAAAGACTTTTCAGTGTCATCAGATTTGGTTTTGTAACCTGAGAGAGATTTTACAGACATGCAGACAAGAAAAAAAAGCACTTCTTTTTCATGAAATTCATTGGTATTCAGARCATGGCCCTTTGATGAATTAGAAATTTTGGCTAAAGCTTTAATGAGATTTTTATTTCCTGAACTTACGTTGGAAAATGTGCAAGCTGCCACGATTCACAGTTCTGAATRAGGGTGGGCTTGGTTTTTCTGTTGAAGAATATTTCTGGCTTGTTGTTTATTGCTCAATATTGCATTGACTGGCGAGTTGAGAAGTTCAGGATRAAGGTGGAGCAGTTTAGAGCTTTACTTTGTGACATTATTGGGTGAGGAGCCTTTGGGTGCAGGAGAATCTGTGGGATTTCAGCCAGAGCAATGTCCAGCAGTGGAAATCTCSTGATTTCTGTCTCACCTCATACCCACAGCAGTGCCTGAAGGTGCTGAAATTCCCAGTGCTGAACTGGGGTCACTCCCAGCCTGGGCCTGGCACTGGTGCTGTGCAGATCCTGAGCTGTGATTTACACTCTGCATTCATGGAGCTCAATAACCATTGCTGTTTATTTCCTGGTTAGTGGAGTCTCTCATTGTGTGGGTGGTTGGTGGGGACAAGTGATTTGGGAGCCTTTCCAAGAGCTGTCATTGAGTGCTCTGAGGTTTTAGAACATTCCTTGTGTTCCCGTGCTTTGCTACGCACGAAAATTCTTCTCGAGACTCAAGAACATTTGGGTGATATGACTTTAGTGCATTTTGAAACTCAGGTGTGTTTCAGCATATTAGGAATCCTCATTGTACCTTGTCCTTTAATTTACTTAATATCAAAGGGTTTTTTCAGTGATACAGGAATGTTTTGGTTTTGACTGAAAAGAAGGTTATCTTTTACATAGGCTTAGCTATTAGGGAAGATTTCTGTTAATCACATGGACAAGAAGAAATTCTGTTTGGTCACATCCAACCCCAGCTAAATGTGTTTTCCATTTCTTTGTGGCAGCTCCTTTCTGGATTTATCCTGAACGAGAAGTGGAGTTACTGAATTAATGCCCAGGCAGTGAGTATCCTGTGTTTGATGCTGCACCGCAGAAATCCTTCATAAATGGTGAGTAAACCTCTGGTTTTGGATTTCCACGCTGAGATTTTAGCAAATTTCAATGAGTTTTAGGTCAAAGGTGTCTGATTTTGGTTCTCAGTCTGTGGCCACAGTGTGAGTTGAAGTCTTTGCACGTGGGTTATGGAATTCTGTATTTTCAGAACTTATTTCTATATTTGAGCATTGAAGGCCTATTCCAGAAATAATAACTGTAGCAATAATTGTGATCTTTATAATTTTATCTGGGGCAGCTGCAGCAGTCAGTGATCTGTCTGTGTGAATGGCTCCAGAATACTGAGTGGTTTTAGGAGAAGAAGGTTTTGGCCACACTCTTACACTGTCCTGGGAGAGGAATTTCTTGAAAATGTGATGTAAATGCAAATCTGTGTTTACAAATACTGAAATGCCTGTGTGCTAATGCTGGTTTTTGCTATGCTGTGTTTGGGGTGAGTTTGCCGATGATGTAGTCAGTGTAATTTTATTTTTATGTATTCAAATACAAGATGTGATCTTCTAAGATCTTTTTCTTCATTTTCTAGTGCTAAGGGTTGCTTTGCTTCTCTGTCACCAGTCCTGTTGTAATCTACTTGCGTGTTCAATTTTGGCCAAAATCACCTGAATTGGAGGGGTTGGGAAAGCAGAAGGTGCTTGTAGACAGGTTTRTGGAATCACTGCAACCACTTTTAAATGATGTATGAAATGAAAAATTCCTGTCTGATGCACAGGGTGAGCAGAGCCATTGATGTCTGTGAAATCGCTGCTGTGAGAGGCTGATTCAGAGAATTTACAGGGTGGTTTGGGTTGGGAGGAACCTYAAAAATCATCCCCTTCCACCCCCTGCAGGGACAGGAACACCTTCCCCTAGACCAGGTTGTTTAAGTTCTTCTAATGCTATTTCAGAAATGCCAACTTTCAATTTTTTATAAAACTCATCTGCTCTTGAAAGACAGAAGTCTTTCACAGCACCAAAATTCATTAGAAAAATCTTTCAAGATGCTGCATCRATAAATATCCTAAGGCAGTTTTCTRGGTTTGTGTGGGTTTTTGAGCCTGAACAGCACTATTTTACAGAATGTGGGTGTGAGGGTGGTGGTGAGGAKGCTTTGAACTGTCCTGAAATGAGAATGTTAAAAGTTGAATGATGGGATTCAAGATCAGGAGTCCAGGGGTTTGTTTGAGAGGCAGAGTGGGTTTAGGAATGGGAGTGGAGTGAGGGTGATACCCACTGGAAAAGCAGTGGGGTTTGGTGGGAGGGATGGATTTGTATGGTTGGTACCCAGGAATTCCTGGGCTCTGGACACAGAACATTCTCTTTTTTCAGCTCAGTCTCAGACTGCCCTCCTGCATTTCATCAGGTGGCTCCTGTGGGGAAAAAGAAGATTTCACTTGTAACAGTCATACACAGATCCAAAATAACCTTATCCCTGTTAGTCAAACATCTGCATTTCCATCATGAGTTTGAAAATGTAATTTTGAGAGTTTGTTTAAGGAATGTGTGCACAGGTAACTGCGTGCACTTGTGCATTTTAGTTTTATAGATGTTGGAGAAGTGACCTTTCAGCACCGTGTCTGCGTAGTCTTTGCAGATTTAAGTCTCCAATAGAGTTTTGTTGTGTTTTAAAATTGCTGGTGGACAGGATTTTTTACATTATTATTGAAAACGATACTGGAAGAGAAACAGTTTTTATATTGTGCCATCAGGTCCTTTAGAAAGGAGAACACTGTCTGAAGGAATTGAGAGCACTTTCAGAAATCCTGCTTTGTTTTTGGGGAGCTTTTTTTGGGGCATTTTCACCTTGACAGTGCCATTACTGTGCCACCAACATGATGAGTTTGGGAAAAAATCAAGTGCCATCCTCAGATATGAGAAGGAAAATGTAATTCCAGAGAGGTTTGCAAAATMCTGGTGCTGTTGTAACAGCAAGTGGACAGAGGAAATTTCCTCTGTCAGCAGAGGAAAATGTGGAGCATCACTGCATCTCATCATACTCAGGGCTGGAACAATTAACACCCAGCCAGGACTTTGTTTTCTTTAACAAGRAAGGGACCATGGGTCATTTCTCCTAATGATGCTTCTGAATGCATTTGAGATAAATGATTTGGTAATCTGACAAATTAGAAGAATAACGTGAAGTGTAGGATTACCTCTTTTTTTTTTTTTTCTACTGAAATGTGTTAGACCCACTATAAACTGGTGAAAGAAGAAAACAGTTCTTGAACTCTTTGCTAAATTGATATACTAATCAGGGTGCTTTTTCCAGAAAAGAGCCCCATTTTGCCTGGACTCTATCTTTGCTATTTTCTTTTTTCAGAAATAGAAGATTAGGAGGTGTCTGAACCGATGTGATAAAATGTTCCTGTGGAATTGTATTGTATTTTCGCCTTGAGTTGCTGGCAAAATGAAGTTGTTGGCTTTTAGTGCTGCTTTGTTTTTGACCCCTTTTTGTGAATTCTCTGAGGAAAGAAACATATTCCCATCTTTTATAGTAATCAAATTTATCTGGCATCTCTCAGCCTCTTGCATTACTTATGCTACAGTTGACCAGCCTTGGGAAGGCTTTAGCGGGTTTATTTATTTATTGTTCTAAAGTGAAGGTTTTTGACTTGAGGTCCCCACACAGTCCATGGGGATTTGAAGAGAAAAAAATGAAAGTGCTTTCTGCCATTATTTTTATATAGTTATTTCCTGTGAAACTATTTAAAAAATACCCCAGACTACCCAAAACCTAAACAAAACCCCCCATGAGTCCAAAACCCCCAAGAAACATTGAGAGAAGGAAAAACTTGATTATCTTGTGTTGGAAATTCAACTTGGTCAACTTTCTTTTGTATCTTCTGTTTCTCTTGCTGTTTTTTATCAGTTTCTATGGCTGAAAAAACTAAAGGTTGATTATAAGGGAAATATGGAACATCATCAATTATTTTGCTTTCAAATAGGATTTATTTGACTAACAACTTTAAAACCTGGGACTGATATAATTTTATTTTATGCTTATGAAATCCACAGAAGGCTGACCTGGCCATCTTCCTCATCTCTGCTTTGTAAGTCCCATAGAGTATTTCTCCTCTGATTCTTTGGTTTTATGGAGTTTTCCTTTGAGGAGTAAACAATGATAGTGTGAAAATGTTCATATTGCATTTTAGGCATATATACCCATGTAGAAGGATTTTTTATTGCAGGAGAAAAATCAAATCCTTGTCACCTAAACTACTAATTATGTTTGATAAATGTATGGTATATGTTTAATGCAAAGAGAATTTAGGAAATAATACACCTTGTGTAATTACAGCGACCGAGCTACTTCCATCAATCTAATTTTTCTGATTCAGGTTCATTTGCATTGCATTATTTTTATTAAATGAGCTTTCAGTGGAGCCCTGCTCTCTGTCAGGAAGGAGAATCAAACACTGAAATATTTCACTGTGCATCAGTCAGGTTTGCCCCCG
>NW_026624306.1:74801-77577 GCF_030028575.1 Malurus melanocephalus
CAGCTCACCCAGTTCACCCAGTCACTGTTTTTCACCATAATGCAGTGTGGGAATTCTCCCATCTGATATGTAATGAAAACCAGCCTCTCTCATTCCCCCCACCCAATTTCCAAGCTTCTAATTAAAAAAAGAATAATTTGGARCCCCATTTCTCATCACAATACCGTCAGCATTTAGTGTATGTAGTTGTAATTATTACTGAAGATGAATATAAACTTGTGTTAGTGTATATATGATTTTATGTAATAATTTTCTTACAGTTACCTGCCATGGATAATTTTCCATTTGTTGCTTTAGAGCAGACTTGCTTTTAAAGATAGGACATTTATATTACWTTGGTAATTTAATGTCTGAGAGTTGAAATAATTTAGAGAGAGAAAGGAGGCTTCATATTTGGAAATGTCTCTGTGTGCAGAATCCAGAGGTGTTCTCTGCTCTCYGGGTGTGTCTGGGAGTGTGTGCAGTGCTGGGGTTTGTTTGCAGCACCTGCCTTTTGTGCTTTTCCCATGTGTGAATTTAGGATTGCTCCTGAATATCTGCTGTCACAATATTTAGACAATGTTAATTTGCTAATTGCATTAGGCAGYGTTCTTTCCTAGCTAAAGGTGGGTGTGTGGAGATCTCTGTGAGAGCATTTGGAATGGCAGGAAGGGCTCGGGGCAAAGGGCAGCTCYTCCTGGCACCTCAGGGATCTCCTTCCAGAGTTCAGCAGTGTCAAAACTCTGAAAATAGGAAAAATATGTCCTTTGTTATGGTTGTAGCACTCAGATTGAAGGAACTGCAGAGGGACTGGCAGTGAAGGTTTTGGCTGATGGCAGCCCCTCATCCTGTGACCATTGTTCAGCTTTGCCCTCCTCAAGGCACAAATTTGAGACTGAATCTCCAAACTCCACCAACTGTCTTTGCTTTGCAGCAGATTTGCTCCAAAAGAGCCCAGAAATGGCTCTGCTGGAGCAGCAGGGAATGGAGGGCCCAGTTTGCCATGGCAGAGTTGTGGTGTTGTACTGGTGTGGGACTGCCAGGGAGACACAAACAGCAAAAATCTGGAAATCCCATTTTGTGAAAGTCACCCTTAGTTCCATCTCGCAGATCTGGGCAGGGTGAGCATCCCTGGTGCACAGCAGTGTTGGTCCCAGAGCAGATTTAGGGCTTTTTTTGGCTGGGAGTCAGCACTGCTCCCTCAGTTAAACACTCTCCTCCCATGGGGCCCTCTGGGAAGAGTCCCTCAGACAAAAATGAAAATTTACTTTTTTCACAATAGYCCTACTCAGTTGCAGATTAAATTTTGAAGAGTTTCCTTTAAAGGACACTGACTGCAGCTTTTGTTACTTAAAAAATGCAGAGGATATTCCCCATACCTTCACTGAGGCTCTCTGTTCTGTCCTATTATTTAATTCCATCTTCCAGACTTCTTGGTGTCTTTGATTCTGTTGCAGAATTAACTCCTGTGTAACAAGGAAAATATTTTATAACATTAGAAAAACCCTGTAAGGGAAGCAAATGCTCAGTGAGCTTTTCARTGATCTCCAGAGAAAGGCCTGGGAAAAATAAATGACTTTCTCAAGTTTGGGATGCATGTTTAAAATGTGATCTGGCAATTTTATTGGATTATTTGAATTTTCTATTTAATTGGTTCAATTTTATTGAACTACTTGAAGTTTTTAAGCTATATGGTGTTTGTGCTGTTTGTGTGTTATTAAGCTCCAGTTCAATTAGCTTCTGGAGCAATTAGCAGGGTTTAGCAGGTGATTAAGCAGAGGATTAATCGCTGCCCTGGGCTGGGGAAGAGCCTGGTGGGGTGAAGACACCTCTGCTCTGGGCTGACCTGTTTGTCCCTGGTTATTAAATAATTCTGTGATTGACTCCTGTATCAAATAATACTGCAATTTTCAGGATTTAGTTTAAAACAGATTGTCTTGTTGGTTTAATTGGACCTGAAAGTGTGTATTTGGCAAAAATTGCAGCCTGCTTCAATCAGATTTTTCTGGCTAATCAACTGTAGTTTTTACCCAATCGATCACTAAGAAAATAGTGTTGTTTATGACATTGAATAGATTATGCTTTAAAAAAATTATTAATCAGTAATTCTGAGAAATTAAAATCCTAAATGCCACGAAAGTGTATCTCGGTGGATGTAATTGATAATGCCTTCGAAATTAAAAGCCTTTATAACAATTTCCTTATCTGGCATTGCAGTTTCACTGCTGTTCACCGGCAAACTTGATTTTATAACTAAAAAAAATTAACAGCAAATCCCTCTGAACTGTGGTGCTGGCTCTGGTACAGGGCATGAAATAATTTTTCCATCTTAGCCTGCCGTTCTCCGGAGGTCAGCCTTTCAATTGGGCTCTCACTGTCTTGTGCAGAGTTTCCAAGCTACGTTAATTTTTGGGCTGCCATTGATGGATGGAGCAGTTGGAATTGTGACACGCAGCAGCCTGACTGGAATGACCTGCAGAGGCAGATGTCGGCCTCTTATTTCATGCCCGTTTGTCAGAAAGAAAAAACAGCTTCTTTTTTTTTTTATTTTTTTTTTAAGCAGTCCTGCATTTCTACACAGAGAGAGCACTTGTGAGTGGGTGTGCTCTTGAAACACGTCCATAGAGAGGCCTATAAAAAATCCCATTTATTTATCATTGCTGGAAAACCTGGTGAAATCTCTTGAGAATTTGTCAGTGCCCAGTACCAAGGATGTGCATATTCCAGGATTTCCTGTGCTGCAAGAATCAGACTGAGAATTTAATATTTCATAAAAAGGTACTGTTTTGTCCACAGA
>NW_026624306.1:79845-99045 GCF_030028575.1 Malurus melanocephalus
AAAGGAGCCCCACAGACCCAGCTGGGATCAGCTCCCTCCGAGCTGCTTTTTTGGGGATGCTTTGGGAAGATTTAAGTTCACTCTGGTTTGGGAGCTGATATTTTCCCCGCCCCTTTATCATTTCAGGAGAGCGATTTTCATCAGAAACCAACATGTCAGCCAAAGCATCTACATTTAAAAAAAATATTATTTCACAATTTTCCACCGGCACATTTGATGTAAACCCTGGAGGTGTATTCCCCGAGTACCTATTACCTCCATTTTAGGGAAATTACATTAAATTATTAGTGACAAATTTACTTGTCTGCCAATGTGTTTTTCTTGAATTTTACTACAACATCAATACTTGGCTGTTTTATATGGGCCCTCATTTACCTGTCTTTGAAGGCAGTCACCCCTCTGGGAGCTTTGCCTGTCACTAACATGCACKAGGAAGAGTCTTTAAGTTTAACATTTTCTGTTTTGAATTAGGGAAAAAAATATGTTGCACTTTAAAAATATAATCTGTTTCTCCAGCCTTTTAGTATATGCTGGCTCTTTTTTAGAGAGCAGAGCCATTTAGGAGGGCAGAGATGATTTACATTTGTCAGGGTAAAGGTGTTCACCAGGACAGACTTAAAGTTCCCTCCTCTGGTAGGCCTTGGGTTGGAGAAATYAGCAGATTTTGCTTGTGTTTGTGTCTGTTCTAGACTCCAGTCTGATGCCAAAATAAAAGCAGATGGGAAAAAAAAARGACTGGGATCTAAATTTGATGAAATTCAAAGCTTTTGCAATTGCATAAGAAAATACAGTGATGAGGCACGTGGCTTTCTCGGTCACTTGCTGCCTTTTAAAAATCTTTAAATGATTTGTTTTCAAATGCAATTAGTGTTAATTCCARAGAAATGAATGTGTCTGGATTTACTGTGCTGCAGTAATGTTTGAGTAAACCCACAAAAAAATAATCCTGCTTTTTGAAACAGCAGCTTTTTCAGCCGGAGTTCACAGATTCCTGGGATGGTTTGGGGTGGAGGGACCTTAAAGCTGATCCCATTGCACCCCTGTTGGGACAGGGACAGGGACAGGGACATCTCCCAGGGTCCCAGGTTATCCCCAGTCTCCCATTCCACCCCTGTTGGGACAGGGACAGGGACATCTCCCAGTGTCCCAGTTATTCCCAGTCCTGTCCAGCCTGGCCTTGGGCACTGCCAGGGGGGTTCAGGGCTCTGTGGGGTGCAGGAGGGCACCCTAAAGATCCTTTAGGGAGGGGCTCTGGGTGTTTAATTGCAGCWCTGTCCCATCTTCTGCTGGAATCAGCTCCAATCATGAGAAGAAATGAGATTCTACTTCTGGCCAGAGGTTTCTGGGGAATACTTTGGTGTTTCATGAAATCTTGGCTATAGAATAGTCCAGTGTTTTGTTCCCTAAAATACTAATTATTACTGTTAGAGTTGTCTGCATTTTACTGGACATGAGGGGATGTTGCTCCTGCACATCCCTAACTCRGAGTTTTAAAATCTCTCATTAAGAAATGCTTCAGACTGTGTGAGGAGTCAGAGCTGGAGGAGCCCCATCATGGCCATGGTGCTGTTCTGGGGCAGATCTTGGTCCCTAAAATGGTACAAATGGAGCACCAGTGCTGGGAGCACAAATGATCTGCCCTGGGTTTCATCTCTGTGCTCATCATTCCCTGCCCTGTGCCAGGTTCTGTTAGAGCCCCTCATGTCAGACTTGGTGTGGGAAAACAGAAATTCTGTGTCAGGCTTCCAGCAGATGGGATTTGTGGTGCTGGAGCATCTGCTTCTGGGAGTTGWGCCCTCCTCAAGAAAACCTGAAGAGGTAAAAATGGATCACAAAGGTACTACCATGGAGTAGGTTAAAAAGCTTTAATCAAATTCCTCTCAATTTAGCAAAGGAGCTGATTAAAATCAACTTTTAAGTGGGATTTTAGTTACTCCAGAATAACTTGTGCTTTGAAAAGAGAGAGGGGATCTCTGAGTAGAAATATGAGGGAGGAAGATGATGGTAGTGCCAGGAWAATTAACTTCCACTAGTGAACAGACAGGACTAAGAAACATTCTAACAGGAATTCCARATTCCTAATCTTTTTCATTTCTGTTTATCAACTGCTGATAAATTCAATTMTTCTTCCACATCTTCCCTCACTCAMCGTGTTCTTTCAGAGACTTTGCTTTGCCTCTYTGGCATTGGCACTGCCACAGATCCATGAGAATTCCATGGGATGAGTGTTACTTTCCCTTCCATTATATCCAAATCTTGAACGAGCAGCAAAATGGAGCATATACTTAAGATGTACCTCATAATTCATTTCAATTTATTCCCTCACCGAATCAAAATGATTATATAAATCAATGCAATTTTAAACTGATTAACCTTAAACCCTTTTAATAAGAAAGTAGGGGCCACTGAGTTCAGGGGATGTAAAATGCCTTTATGTTGGTTTGCTGATTTTTTTTTCCTAGGACTGAAAATAGAAGATGCCTGTTATTGCTATCAAATATAATTTGATGAGAAAATTATATTCTTCAAGGACTTTACTCCTCCTTCTTTAGATGTTGCAGTGCCAAAATACAATGTCAGTGCAATGTGTTTCGGCCTAAAAACAAGGTGAGGAAGCAAAGGGGATCTTGCTGCTTCCTCTGTTTTTTTTTAATACGCATTGAATTTTAAAACAGCTCAATTTTTTTTTTGGGGAGCCTGGTAGAAATTTTAGAACGATCACTTACAACCGTTTCTGACAATATTTGTGCCAAGTTCCTCACTGCTCTGTGAGGCTCTCAGAAAAGGGCTCCTTTTCCTCTTTTCTGTGCTTTCCACGTGTGTCTTTGTAGGGCATGGTTAATGCTGCTGGGCTGGGGGTTGGTTATAGGGCATGGTTAATGCTGCCCAGTTGGTTGTAGGGCATGGTTAATGCTGCCCAGTTGGTTGTAGGGCATGGTTAATGCTGCCCACGGTGGTGCTGGGTTTAGGGTTGGTTATAGGACATGGTTAATGCTGCCCATGGTGGTGCTGGGTTTAGGGTTGGTTGTAGGGCATGGTTAATGCTGCCCATGGTGGTGCTGGGTTTAGGGTTGGTTGTAGGGCATGGTTAATGCTGCCCACGGTGGTGCTGGGTTTAGGGTTGGTTGTAGGGCATGGTTAATGCTGCCCATGATGCTGCTGGGCTGAGGGTTGGACTGGAGCACCTTGAAGATTTTTTCCATCCCCAGTGATGCTGTGGTTCTGTGCAGATCTTTGCTTTTGCCATTGCTCCCTACAAAACCCAAAAGATAAAGGTGGGAGCTTTTCCACCTTGTGCTGGTTCTGGCTCAGCACCTGCCAGGGGAGGGACTGCTCCACTGCCCAGCTCAGCTCTCACCACATGGAAATGGGCAAATTGGGGTTTTTGTATGGGAACTGCCAGTAAAATGTGGGTGTCCTTAGGATCAATATTTCATTTGTGTGTTCTGTTCATGGTTTGGAGAGCCCGTTGTCCAAGGGGTCAGCTGTTGGTGAGCCCAGCACTGAAATGTGGGGAGATGAGGCTTGGGCTCATTCAATTTTTGGGAAAGGGCAGATGGTATTTAGGGTAATGACACGCTGAAACGCTACTGCTGCCAACAATTAATTGAATTGGGATCAAACTCAGCCGTGGTGGAACAGTGGCTCATGTGAGTGAGKGGAACACTTGAGAACACAAACGGGACAATTGTGAATGGAACTGTCACCTTGGGTGACGTCTGTGGCTCCTGCTGGGAATTGTTCCTGTTTCCATTCAGATCCTGGCTCACCTTCCGAGGACAGGGCACTCTGCAAAGCTTCAGCCAGCTGTGCTTGGACAGAAGAGGTGACCTCACGCTGGCTGCYAAATATTGTAAAGAAATATATTTAAATGATTGTACAGTCAATGGTTTCCTTTTTTAGCATAGAATTGCGAGTTCAGACAGAAGTTTGTTAAAATAGGRTTTTCTTCATGTCCCCTCCATCTTAAATGGATGAGGAAAACCTGGGTGGGAGCTGTTTCACCTAAACTACTACCACTAAGCAAATACAAATAGCTTGGGGGAATATCTGAAGTATCACTGGAGAGTCCTGTTAGTATATTAAGGATTATTTTTATTTTATATTGGAGAACAAACAGCATAATTAGGTCTGTTTGTTTTAAACCTTAGTGCTTGCTTGTTCTAAACTTTACCTCTGTGTTTTGGGTGGTTTTTGGTTTTGTTTTTTAAATTATGTCATGAAATACAAACCATTTCAGATTGTTAGTGCCACGTTCTGTCGTTCCTGTTYCAGGTGTTCTCTCTCTGTGTGCCAGAGGTACTCCTGTGTGCTCAGCCCTTGCTCAGCTCGAGATGGAGGGTTCTGCTGAATCAGTTGATGCAGAAAATGGCCGAATTGTTGGGCTCTTGGAGCGTCTCATGCTCGGTGCACACGGGCTCTGAGCATCCCTGAGAGGGACATTACAGCAGCCCTGACCTTTCTCTCCAAACCATGTGGGGGTGGGGCACAATTAGCACCATCCAACCGCCTTTCAACTTCCTTTAACTGATAACTTTCATATTTACAGACCCTAATGTGTTCTGGAAATATAAAATCCTTTCAAGCAAATGTGGTGGCATGTTCGTTTAAATGAGATTAAAAAATTTCACCTCTCTGTGCATAACAAGATGCCTTTAAGATATTTTCACTGACTTGGATAATGCTCCTAAAAGGTCAATACAAATATTTAGCTCCTGCTTTTTCTTGTGCTGTTTCACAGATTGGACCCGTTTTTAATTTAGAGTCATCTCACTGAATATTTTAAGGACTCTTTAGAAGGCTTGTGGGAAGGCAGGAACAATAGGTCCGACATGCAGGAAGGTGTTGSTTATAAAAAGGCTTAAATTGGCTTTAGTGTAACTGGAAACCAAATAAACRGGGCTGGAAAGTGCAGGAGGAGCTGGAGCAGTTTTTCCTCAGTCCCCAATTAGTGCCATTACAAAGTCTAATGGGCAGCGTGGCTGTGATTGATACCGAGCTCAGCCAATCRCACCCAGCCCTGTCAGCTCTCATTAGGCTGGGCTCAATTACCGGCATTTCAGAGCCATTTGAATGAAAAGTAAAAACACATTGTTACCACAAATTTCATCAAGTGAATATGCTGGATAAGGAAATAGATCAGCTATGACCTCTTTGACATTTTCAAAATGTTTAAAAGCTGAAGTTAATTCTTTGTGATGTCCTTTCATCTTGAGTTGACAACAGAGAGACCTGGAGTGGTGACAGGCCTTGTCAAGTGGCTCTGCCTTATCAAAAACAATACCCTCCAGATCTTTCAAGCCAAATATTCTAATCTAAGATAATTGCACTTACAGTTTCATGGGCTTTTCTGCCTTTCCCTGGAACATTTTTTGTGTGAAGCAGTAAAGCTTTTCTYTCCCTCAGCGCCTTCTTCCCTGTGAAGGGTGTGATGGTCACTGAGGGTGGCCCTGGTGGCCTTGAAGGGGAGCCCAGRGTGCCCGAGCAGGGCTGGGCAGTGCCATGGCTGGGGCTGGCATCCCTCCCCGTCCCTGTGCTGTCACCACTGTCCCTGTGCCATCCCTGCGCTGTCCCCACTGTCCCTGTGCTGTCCCCACTGTCCATCCATTGTCCCTGTGCCATCCCTGCACTGTCCCCACTGTCCATCCACTGTCCCCATTGTCCCTGTGCCATCCCTCCCCATCCCTGTGCTGTTCCTGTGCTGTCCCCACTGTCCCCGTGCCATCCCTGCACCATCCCTGCGCTGTCCCTGTGCTGTCCCCACTGTCCCCGTGCCATCCCTGCACCATCCCTGCACTGTCCCTGTGCTGTCCCCACTGTCCCCACTGTCCATCTACTGTCCCCACTGTCCATCCACCATCCCTGCACTGTCCCTGTGCCATCCCTTCACTGTCTTCGCTGTCCCTCTGCCATCCCTGCCCTGTCCCCACTGTCCCTGCCCCATCCCCACTGTCCCCATGCCATCCCCCAGCTCGTGGGCAGTGCTGAGGCTGCAGGCACCTGGATCTCACCATTGTGTGTGTTATTCTAGCACAGGCTCCTCTTGCCCCCTGCTCACCCATTTTTCCATGAGGGATGAGGATCCCATAGGAATCCCCTTTGGCTGCACACTGGGATAATCCTGGTCCTGCTGCCACCCAGCCCCTCCAGTTAAACTGTTCAACAACTTCAAACCCACAAAGCTCATTTCAACAGCGTGTAGCAAAAATACCTGAGCCAAATTTCATTTCCCTATCATGGTAGATTTTTCCCAGTAATTTTCTCTTTGTAACTTTCAAATCAAAATATAAACCAGATCAAAGGCTGAGGCGGGAGCAGTCTCTACTCTGAGATGGTGTTTTGGAGCACATCTACCATTGGACAGATCTGAGACGAAGGAAATTCGGGGACCTGAGCTGTTAATTACCTGTTTTTTTCAGGACGGTGTATTTTCTTGGCTGACATTTTCCTTAGATTAATTCCTCTCTCCTTTTGGTGCTCACTGCAGTCTCTTCAGGTGTGCATTTACATGCCATGTCAGTAACCCCTCGCATGCATTTTTGCTGTGTCAGTAAACACTTCTGAAAAGAAGATTTTCAAGTGTGAATTATTTATACTATATGATAAGCAAGTAGGATGTTGAAATTCAGTACTGGTTCATAAGACTTTTTTTTTGCATGATTTCTCTGTATCTCCTACCCGAACCAGGCTTGTGTTGGAAAGAGCACTTTCTTCTTTTCTGACACACTACTAAAGGTATTCTGCACACCTGAGATGTTGTTCATTATCATCCATTGCAAATGGAGGTGGCAGAAAGCTGAATTTCATTGTGTAACTTGATCTAAGGGAAGATTCTCATGGCAAACAACAGTCAGCTGAAGGTGTCAGCACTGGTGGCAAAGGCTGATTTTATTAGGATTATGAAGATTATTCCTACTTTTGGGCAGTTTTGGTTGTTAGGTCAATTCTTTAATTCCTGTGGGCCATCTCATCTTCCCTGTGTTTCCMTTCATCTCTTCTAAGTTACCTGAAYATTACAGGGTTRTAGTTKTGTGCTTGGGGCRTATGRAAATCYAGGTTATATTCRTTTTCACAAGTCTTTTTGAMGACAGAAATTMGGACTATATTTAGAAATAYRTCAGCACTGTTTAYATTTAATAAAATGTAAACATGTTACTGGGTTTTTACATGGTTTTATACCTCCTTTTATCAATGAGTGCACATAGCTACACTCTGTACATGCAATGCACACACATAAATACTCAGTCTGAAGTGCTGAAACTCCAGAAGGGGATTTACATTTCAAACTGGGAACTGGTTTGGTTTTTTCCCCCTTCAAGCTGTAGAAATCCTAAATTATTTAGACTTGCTATTTAGGCTGTAATATAAATAAGTGTAGTCTAATGTGTTTCTCATTTGATACCAGCTGTGCGAGTGKGAGCTTGGACTAGGGAGGAATTTGCTGTGAAATGAAACCTCAGGAGCTTTTGCCATGGCTCAAAACCTCTTCACTCTAAGCCTTGAAACACAGATTTCCCACCCACCAGTATTCTTCAATAAACCATTGGATGGTGGATGAGTTCTCCTTCAAAAATGAGTCCTGACTTAAGTACCTCAAAAATAGAGTTRTTTCAGGATTGTTAAAGTTCTAACCTGGGTGAATCAAGCAGGCTGTGGTTTTATTGGAGAACTCTGTAATAAACTGGGCTGCTTAGATCAGTGGCCCAAGAAATTCAGGGCTGCAGAGCAGGAACAGTGATACAGCATCCACAGGTTTATTCTCTTGTGGGGGATTCTGGCTAGAAGCTGAAGAGACCAAGGGTTTGTTGGGCCTTTTTAACATATGAAGCAGAAAATGTTGCTAAGAATTTTATTTTGGGGAAGTTTTCGCATTTTAAACACAGAGAAGAGAAATCCATCCACGTGGATGGGCTTTATGAATAGCTGGGGTTCATGCACATAGGCAAATGCAGAATCCTTGAGGTTGGGAGAGACCTTTGAGATCATCAAATCCAACTGTCAACCCAGGGCTGCCATAATCACCCCAAACCATATCCCCAGGTACCATAAACCTGTATATACACATAAACACATATAAATACATATATAGCCCTTAAATAATGGAATTGTTTTGATGAATGAGTGACTTCCCATTGAAACTGAATGTTTATTTTCTACCCTTAAAATCAGATACTGTATCACACCCCCTAGGTTATTGCAGCCCATTTAATTACTAATGCAGTCAGAATGCTGCCAAGCTCTGCAGGGTTTGCTCACACAGGARAGCATCACTTTTCCAGCACATTCCAGCTCTCGTGACTGCTGTGGAAAGGAGCTTAATTTACCTGGAGTAGCACGAGCCCTTTGGAAAGAGGTGCCCCATTCCACAGAAGTGTCATTCTGTCCAATACTGTACATATTTACCAAATTTAAATACATATTTACATATGTCAGATTGACCCAATTGAAGGCAATGACTCCCTCGATACCTTTTAGAGTCTATTAGGTAAATAAGCGGCTGCTCCTGGCACGGCAGGCGGGGCTGCAGATGGGATCAGGGCTGGGCTGGCAGCTTCCTGGGGAAAATGCTGCTTTTTCTGCACTGCAGAGCCTGGCTGGCAGAACTGAGAGAGGAGAGGGGACAGCACTGCTGTGGTGACAGGCACGCGATGCCACTCGGAGCTGGGTGGCCAAAGCCACCTCAACGCTGCCTCTGCCCTCCCTTCTGCCCCTCCCCTCTGTAAATCTGCACTTCTCAGGCTGACAAAATGCTGGGATATAATCCTTGACTGTGGAACAACATGCTTTACTTAACACGTTTGGTCTAATTAACCCTTTCTATCTTTCTGACTCACTTTGTACAGACAGAGGAGATGCAAAGAGAGGAAACAGTTCCTGTGTAGCTCCTGTGGGCTGCACGGTGCCAGCAGTGCCAGGGGTCACTCCACAGCTGCTTTTCTGTCTGTGTTGGGGGAGCACATCCCAGCACACAGGAGCC
This sequence comes from Malurus melanocephalus, assembly GCF_030028575.1. Classification (NCBI taxonomy): domain Eukaryota; kingdom Metazoa; phylum Chordata; class Aves; order Passeriformes; family Maluridae; genus Malurus; species Malurus melanocephalus. The sequence goes on from NW_026624306.1 coordinate 88,823, forward strand.
CACACTGAAGCTTCTGAAGGTTCTGGAGAAGCCTGAGCTGGGCCATGCCCTGTGGGTGCCCCATTCTCAGGCTGGGGCAGTGCCAGGGGGTCACTCCATGCTGCTGCTTTTCTCTCTGTGTTGGTGGAGCACATCCCAGCACACAGGAGCCCACATGGCTGAAGGTTCTGAAGGTTCTGGAGAAGCCAGATCTGGGCCATGCTCTGTGGGTGCCCCATTCTCAGGCTGGGGCAGTGCCAGGCTCTCGGGGTGGCCTCGAGTCAGACAGGTTGGTGTTAGTGATCACACCATCACAAAATTCAGGATGTTTGGCTGGGAAGGGATTTTAAAGCCCATCCAGTCCCACCTCATGCCATGGGCAGGGACATCTTCCCTTGTTCTGAGTTGTTTTAAGGTCCCTCCCAACCCAAASTGTTCTGGGATTCTGTTCCTCTGTGAAATCAAGCGCTGACCTCCAGGCGGGACGTGGGCGCTGCCTACACACCCTGTGCTGCTGATCCATCTGCTGTTCCATGTGGAGTCTGCTGCTTTTGGAGATTGAAATCAGGAATTGCAAATTCTCCCATGAAGGGAAGTGCCTCCTGACTGTAAATACACAGAGGGTGACACACTGACAGGGGCTGCTYGGTTATTCCACTCCGGGTCAATTCATCACCCCGTGATTTACAGAGCTGTTCCACTTTTATCTTACTGATTTGCAAATTCTAGTGACCAATTACATTTCAAACATCAGTTATTTTTATTACATAGTTTGTTTTAACAGAGCATATAGAAAAGCCAAGCCCTGCTTCCAAGAGCTCATGCACAGGTTTGAGATATATAGTGAGGATCTTGGAGAGAAAAATGAGGCTCCCTCAAATGGAGCAGTGACAGTTGCCTGCTCTTGGCATGTGCCCATCTTGCTGCTATATAAGCTCCTTAATTCTGGTGGGGAAAAAATGTAATCAATCAATTCTTTTAGACAGTGTGACAAAAACTAATTTCCAGAGGAATTTCTGATCCTAACCCCATGATGGATGTCAGTGGACTGAAGATGAAGGGAGSTTGGGTGTAGTGAGAGCTGCAGTGTGGAGCTGCACAAGGGCAGGTTCAGAGGGCACAGGGTGACAGGAGGTGACAGTGCCAGGTGACAGTGCCAGGTGAAAGGAGGTGACACGGGGTGACAGTGCCAGTGACACCTCTCCTGACCTGGGAATCAGGGCAGTGCCAGGGTGGTGCCTTCATGGCCAAATGCCAGGTCGAGGGTTGGATTTGGGATCCACAGGTAGAAAATGCAGTACCTGAAGAGCCCCAAGGCAGGGGACAGTTTCATGGCTGAGGTGGGACAGTTTCATGGCTGAGGTGGAACAGGCACAGGAGGATCAGGAGGCAACGAGAGGAGATTGTTCTGGTGCCATATCAATTGTTCTGTTCTTTGGGAGAAGCTCTGGGAAAGACAAAATGGAGAGGGTTTCATATTGGGATGCACTTTGCATTGAAGTTTGATGTAAAAAGGCCTTTTCTTCTGGGAGTATCCATCACCAATTGAGGCTTCAGACTTCCTTAATTTCTGTTCATTACTACGTTGAAATATCAGTGGCAAAAAGTGTTAGAAAATAGAACTTCTATGTGAGAGGTGATATTTCTGTTAATGTCCAGGGCACTTAGTACATTGATCTGTGTTTATTGATTTATTGATTTATTGATTTATTGGTAAAATTTGTCTTTCTGTTATATTTTAAAACTTAAAAATAGATCCCATTGCACTTCCTCAGGGAGCAATTCAGGCTGGTTTGCAGAATCACTGAAGGAATGATACCAAAGGGATGAAAGAACTTTGGGTGTGTCTTTGAATAAATACCAAATGTGCATATTTACAAACCATTACAGGTTAGGTGCTGAATTAATATCCAAGGTGAAACTGAAACAGTGACACTTTCARAAAGAGCTGTAATTTCACCATGAACATTTGCTGGTGTTCACAGCCTCAGGGTGTTGTCAGGACTGTCCTGTGCTCATGTTGGTAACACTGGGAGCAGACTTGTGCTGATTCCTTGCAGTGTATTTTTGCAGGTGCCATTATCTGGTTGTTTTTTTTTTTCCATTATTACAATTATTTCTGCAGCAGCCTGGGCCAGGGCATCCTCCTAAAACCCACTCTGGTGTAACCATGCTCTGASTGTTGTTGCACTGAAATATTATCAGCACGGGCTCTACAAAATTTCATTTTCAAGTTGTCTCAGAGCACAGGCAACATAAAAATTGGGAATTATTAAATGGTTGCTCTTAAACTTTTGGAAAACTTTGTTGCAGAAGGAAGAGAAGGTGTTGGTTGCATCACTGTTATCTCAGGTCTGTCTGTCCAGAGCACCACGGGGTCACAGACTGTCCTGGGTTGGAAGGGACATTAAAGCTCATTGTTTGCACCATCCCAGGCTGCTCCCAYCCCAATGCCCACCTGAATTTGGGCAGTGCCAGGGGCACCACAGCTCTCTGGGCACCCTGTGCCATGCCCAGGAGGTCACAGGAACACCCTCACTGCACACAGACCCCACAGACACACAGCACACGTTTTGGGGTTCCAGATCCTGCACTGACTGCCTCTCTCTGCTTCACTGACTGCATTTTAAAAGGATAAATGGGATTGTCCTTTTGGAGGGGAACATACCCAAAACATGTCCATCCTTCCAAGCAAAGTTTAAAGCTGCATAAATGAACTGCACAGAATCCTGTGGAGACATGAGACAGCACACACAGGCACCCTCCATGCTGGGAAAATGCCCTCCCTGCAGAGACTATCCTGCGTGCTGGCCATACATTTTAAGGATATTTAAAGGAAAAAGCTGAATTCCAGTCTCGTTCCTAGCAATACAGGCAGGGCASAAGGTCTCAGTGCTTTGGACTCTTCTGTAATTTTTTGCTGCCTATGTTCTTATAATGTAATTTATTGTGAATGGTATAAGGGAGGACTAGAATCAAAGCAACTCAACTGTCTGGAGACATGCATGTTAAAAATCCCAAAATGGGAAGGATGTTGCCTGGGTCACTGCCCATTTCACAGCCCCTGAGCAGGATGTGAGAACGCTGCTTACGGCAGAGGCTTCACTTGCTTTTTTCCCCTCTCCTTTGTAATAATTCTTTATCCAAATACTCACAGTGAATGAAACCTGCTGCAGTGACAGTCACATTATCTATTCTTGCCCACTCTCCAGGTCCTTTGGTTGTCCTAATGTCTACTGTGGTGAGGGGTAAATATTTGACCACTCTGCTCGCCATTGCCTCAGCAGCTCCGAGTGACCCTGCATTAATTAGTTAGGAATTTCGGGGCTTTGAATCTGATTGAATCAAAATATTGTTTTTACAAGTTGATGAAGGCTTGATTGATGTGGGTTCTGCTGATTCTTGAAAGGATTAAATTGTATGTACAGATTACAGAGTCCTGCCTGTCACTGCTTAAATGGGAATTGTTTTTTAACAACGCCAAGAGGAAACAGTGTTTTCCTTTAAATCAGAGAGAGAAAGAAGTCCCATGGTTTCCCAAGGTCTTGCTCTCCCTGTCTTTGTGGGCAGTGCATTTCATTCAATCTAAAAACAATCCTTTCAGGCGTGATCTGTGCTTCCCTTTTCCTCCAGCTCTGCTCTGCTGCACCCCGTAAGGAAAGGGGACATCTGGGTGCCAGCTCAGAGTGACCCAGATCACAATTTGTAACAGCATCTGGATTCTCCTGGACAACAGCAGGAACATCTCTCCATCTCTTAGGGCTTCCCTTTTAGAAGAGGAAAGGATCAGGGGACACAATAAATGCACTGAGGGGATGAAGGGAGCTGGAGTGACAATCCCAGAGCTGCATTGACAAATAAAACCCTTCAAGGATGGAGCAGGGGAGAGGCAGAGCTGCTGTTCCTCACAGAGGGACTCTGTGGCCAATGTGTCCCTTCCTGGGATCTGTGCACTTTGAGGGCTTTAGAAAGCCATAATCTCATTTTACTGTAAACCTGTTAGGCTGAAAAATGAGACCAAACGATGGGATGGATCAGCCCCAATCAACACAGACCCAGAAAACCAAAGTGATTCAGTGTGGGACTGTTGGAATTGCTGCTCCCAATGCAGGAGATCACTGCCTGCTCTGGATTCGCTGCTGCCAGGGGGCTCTGGGGACAGGGGACACACAGGATGACAATTCTGAATGTCACTGTGGAACCTCGGTGTAAAAACTGCAGGAAACCTTCCCGCATGGCCACCACTCAGTAAACAAATCTCAGTCTGGTTCTGCTTGCTGGAAGAACATTTGTGGAACAAAAACTCTTATTAAAATCATGGAAGCTTGGAGTGAAAATTAAAGTCTAACTGAAGTGAGGACTGATACAGTGAAGTCAAACAAGAGGTTGTTTTCTGGTGGTAGAGGAGGGGAAAGGTGAAGCAGGAATAAGAAGGAAAACAATTTATTTACTTTTCAAGGAAATAAAAAACTCTGTTTTGAATGTAAGGTCAAGCATTCTTTTTCTGGCCACCATCTTCCTGGAAGTTCTCTGGCAGCAAATTGTCCCACTGTTCCTTAATGTGTTTTATTTCTTGAGAATGTTTTAAATCCTCCTTAATTTATTTTCACATGCTGCTACAAAAAATAGATGGATATCATGTGAACAGATGTGGGTTTTTTTGATTTTTATTTTAGAGCTCTGCCTACAAATGTGCTGTTTAATATAATTTCTGGTGATGTCTGAGGGTTCTGAGCCTTGTGGATAGAACTGTACCTTCCTGCTACTTTTAAAATCCAAACCCATAAATTACTCTTGGTCTGGTTATATGCTGGGCATTCTTCCTTGGTGGGGATCTTCATCTGACTGTCTTTGGGTCAAATTTGGGTGTTTTCCTGGAGAAGTGTGTGTGTGCAGGAGCCTCTGGTACCGATGTTTTGTGACCATCATCCTGGAAATGTCCTGGCAGCTCCTCCCTGGGCGTTTTTGGGGCTGCTTGGGGAAGTGGATTTGGGTTCCCAAGTGCAGCAAGGACAGGTTTCCTTCTGTCTGTGGTGTCATGCAGCAGGAAATGGATTTTAGGACTGCCTAAGGAAACACTTGAGCGATGTGAAATAAAACAACCTTGGGAGTCTCTTCCCTGTAGAAACTTCCACGGGACTAAATTTCCGATAATGATGGTAAAATAAAGTTCTTGGGGTTTGTAACTTTTTCATTAAATGCACAAATATTCATCAGTTGATTTCCAACACCCCAAAGGAGCCATTAATTAATAACGGGAATTATTTTAAAGGAGAAACTGAGGAAGAGATGCAGATGATGGTGACGCTTTGGGGCTGTGCCCATGTCATGACACAGCACAGGGCTCTGCTCCCCCAGCATTTCAGAGCTCCAAATGCCATCGAGGGTGATTTTGTGACAAACCCAAAGTGCTGGAAAGCAGCAGTGTGCTTTGGGCTCGGCTTTTCTCCTTTTCTCCCCCTGCCTTTAATCCCGGCAGCAGCCCGTGTGTTTCTCCACTCGCCAGCCCTCACAGCATCCTGAGCGGGGAAAAGCTGCACAAACCCCGTTTCCATTTTGGCGTTGAGCTGTGTTTCTGTGCAGGCAGAGCTGAGCAGAGGCTCTGCAGGCGGTTGTTTTGCCTTTTAAGCTGTCGGTGAATTCACAGAACCGCTCGGAGGGAGCGGAGCCGCTTCCCCTCAGAGCCCGAACCCCCCCGGCCGCCGCTCCGAGCGCCCCTTCCCCTCTGCCTTCCGTGCAGCCTGCGCAAAACAGTTTATTTTATATTTCTATTCGTACAAGACAGGTGCTGCTGCTATTTACTGATTTAAGGCATTGCCATTGATCATTTTTGTTAAGCAAATCGCCATGAAAAATGAACGCAGAGTGATTTTCATCCAGTTGTTGTAACCTTGTCTTTTATTCGGTGTGTTTTTCTAATACGTGTGTGTGTGTGTGTGTGCTCACATCTGTGTAACAAACAGTTCTGAAAGACAGCAAGGGACTTTAATAACAAATAAAAGAGCAGCTCCCATTCAGCTTGGAATTGCCCTCAGCGAAATGCGAGGGAACGTGTGTGCAGCCGGAGCGAGCTGCAGGGATGGGTTTAATCATTTCACCTCGGCTTTACGAGCCAGGACGTTTCAAAATCCAGAGCGTGGGTTTTGCTTATTCCTTCTATGAATCACGGCTTTTTCTGCAAAAAAAAAAACCACCCCGGAAAGCCGCGTTCCCCTGCTAATGGTGGGCTCGATTTCCCTGTTTGTCAGGCTCACCCTCGGGAAAGAAAGGGAGAACGGTGAAATTGTTGAAAATGGGGACATTTAATTTCTGTCAACAATTTGTTAATTATTGCTTTAAAAGAGACGCTCCAGCGTGTCAGTAAATAGAGCTACAAAAGGCTTTTTAAAAGATCCCAAATTAAGCTGCTAACATTGGGCACTCTCAGATATCCTGATTAGATTAAATTATTTCTTGTGATTTTGCTGCCGAGGAAGCTGTGTCTGGTCAGATCAGAGCAGCTCAACGAAATTCCAGACAAACAGCGGCTGAGGGCAACGGCTGCACTTGGATTCAAACCGGGGAGTGTCAAGGTTCTCGTTTTATGCAATATTTACTGAATTAAAATATCTTAGGAATGTAAAGGCTTCGATCTTTTCTGCCTTTCCTGTAGCAAAACACTTTGTTTAGAGTATTCTTCATTTTTGCTACCTGGAATAAAAATGAAATAACAAGCGTCCAGGTTGAATAGCTGCTTGTAAACTGTTCCTGAAAATAGTTCCTAAAGTTTAAAATTGAACCTAAAAGTCTAATTAATAGCAATATCTGCCAGAGTCTTTTACCATAAAGAACAGAGAAGGAAATCATTTAACCGAGCGAAACAGAGTCCAGAAGAAAGGTTTAGTCAGGGCTGTTGTTTTAAAATGGAAATGTAGTTGATTTTATTTGTCATGTTGTAAATACTTCAAATCCTGGATTTTAACACCATTACAAAGAATTCACATCATGGTTTCAATCCTAAACCCCCCATGCTCTGCAGCAGCAGGCTCTGACTTTCGTTCCGAACTCAGGGCTATTATCAAAATTAGAAATGTCATTTTCTCCATTATTTTAATGGAAAGTTACCTTTGGAAGAATAAGTCCATTTTGACATGATATAAATGTTTTAAAATAAAAAAGCATTGAGGGAATCACAGAAACATTTTAATCTTAATTATTCATAAATAGCTACCTCAAGTCCATTTGAACAAAATGTCAGTTGACCAAGAAACATGCTTATTTTGCATGAGAAAAAAAGGATATTTGGGCCGTAAGAGGAGGATTTATCAATGTAGATTTAACTTAAAATGAAACCTGCAAATCAGAACCAACCATCTATCATGAAAGTGCATTAACCTTACAGCATTTGCTGCTGAAAATTCAGCAATATTATGAAATTTTTAACTCTAACAAACTAAAAAGGAAATGGCAAAGGACTCCTTTTATTTATCAAGAATTTAGCATGATTTTTTTTTTTTTTATAAATTGATCTGAAATATTTGGTGGCGCTTGATCTGAAGAAAAAGAACACATTTCAAATGTTATCACGGTAAAGTTTTGAAATATAACTAAGGCTTTTAAATATTTGAGCAGCTTTGTATTATTTTYCCCTGCCCTGCCCTTGAGAACYGAAGTCCCCAATGGATATTTTGATATACTGCGCACTTTGCACTTAAACATTTCCTTTCTATAAAGACATCTAGAAAAAGACACGCCATTTAGCAATGCTAAATGCATTTCGCAGCAATTGATTGTTTTGTTCTTTTAAACTATGCAGATTAAAGTAATAAAAAAAGACTTTTTGGAGTTAGGGGAAGAATTAATTGTTCCTTTCAGCCCCTCTAGAACCCATAATTCCTGTGTTCACGCTGCCCTGCATGGCTGCTGCTGTGTTTGTATATCCAGGTTTCATTGGCAGACCTAATTTCAGGATACATAATGCATGATTTTGAAACCAATTTGTTATTGTAATAAAATATTTTTCGGAATGCACGGTGGTCCTGGAGAGGAGAATGTTAAATTATACATGTATTGTGGCCGAGTGCATTCATTTCGCTCGGTGTGCAGGTGAATCTCCCCGTGACCTTGGCACTCGCAGGGTAGCACAGAATAACAATCGAATCCGGGATCGGAAATCCGACCATTTCCAAATATTAACAACTTCTTTCAAAGGAAATGCTGATTTCAGCAGTTATGGTAATGGAACATCAGTATATCTTTCAGAGAACTTAAAAAAAAAAAAAAAAAGCCATGATCTTAATAGGATTAAAAGCCAGGCTTTTTATTTCCAAAATGCTAATTTGTTTTCTGCATTCTGTTTTCATAGCAGCTCTTGTTAGGCAGCGCGCTGGGATCTAGAGGACACTGAGAGCTGCCAGAAATGCGTGGGTAATGATAGCAAAGCTACATAAAAGGTTTCTTTCTGATAAAAATCCTCTGTTCCTCACAAACCCGTTTTGCCTCTCTCTGCAACTTGGTTGGAGAAGCCAAACGCGGCGAGGCCAGGGAGAAAGAGGGGAGAGTGAGGGGAGAATGAGGGGAGAGTGAGGGGAGAGCGTTTTCTCTCTGTTTTGCGTATTGTGCATTTATTCCTGTCCCATTAACGAGAGGGGAAATGAGCACACGTTGGTCATTAGAGGTGCATTAATTGAAAGATGAACGGCTCCCAAGTTGGGCTGTGCGAGCCCCGGGCACCCGCCACCCCATAATCTGCTTATCTGCCCTTTGCCAGGGCTCTGCCATGGCCATTCATGCGAACACTGGGGTGTGCACAGGAGGCCACCACACCGATAATAATTGACCATGTAATTCGGGTTGAGATTCCTTTGATAGATTTCCAAACAGCAGCATCCTGCGAGAGCACGGGGCTTTGGAAGCTTTAGGAGAGATTGGAGGGTTCTGTGTGCGGCCCCAACCAAGGGACACCACTGGTGGGGACAGCCTTTGTGAGCACTGGGGACAGCCCTGCTGGAGTGGAAACCCGAGCACAGCAGAGCTTGATGGAAACCATTCCCTCAATCAAGAGGGGCAGGTAATTTTGGAGGCAGATTTGTTTGGTAAATGAGGTGTTCCATTTGGGCAGCGGCACACCTGGCGAGCAGGGCTGTGTCGGGACAGCTTGCTTTAATTCCCTGCCACTTAGGGGATATTTCTGCAGCCCACAAACTGCCGGTTTAATGCCTTCGTGGAGGCATAAAACATAACAAAAATTCAGGGATTTTATATTCCCTACTTCAAAACTTTCATCCAAAAGGGAAAAGGATCAAAAGGAAAAGGTGGTGCGTTTCATGTTCTCTTGTGGTTTTAATACTTGTTAACTGACCTATAAACTGAGTTTTCCAAGTAAAGAAACGTGAGGGAATTTTATTACAGAAAAATCTACTGTGAATCATCCCCAGCTGCTTGTAGAGATAGGAGAGGCTTTTCCACTCCTGCTTTCCAGGGTGATGTGTGCTGTCTCCTCACCTTTCCTTTGTTTCCGTACAACATTGTGCATCCATGGCCAGACTGCTCTTTTTGTTTACTGTGTCTCTGAATATTTTTTCTCATTTAGAGGAGCTGCTTTGGGCTTTCTTTTTCAGCTAATGGAAAGAGAATCACATCGAATCACATTGTTTTTGCCTGATTATTTCTTCAGTGCAGGCCAGTTAGTATCATCTTGATGCTTCCAAGTGCCTTGCAAGTCCTTGGATCCAAAGGACTTTTTGAATCCTGGCTGTTAAGACCTCACAGGTGATCTTGGAGCCCAGTGCTGTGTTAATTATAGGATTGTATCTGGGAGTGGAAGTAGAGAAACTTCTAAATCCTTAGTTCTGTGAAAAAAAAAATCTAATTGTTATTAGGGTGATAAAAATGATGAATGCATTGAGTGAGGCAATGCCTGGGGAGATGTGTCTGGGACCCTTTGGGCTGAATTTTTCTGATCAGCTTGTTGTGTGTTCTGTACCTGCCCAGCACAGGAACCCTGGCAGGGGCCTCTGGGTACCACTGTAATGCAAAATATAATAAAATAAACTACAATAATGGACAAACCATGCTGCTGGTGGAATGCACGGCCTTCTGCTGAGCACTTTAAGTGTTTGTCAGGGAACACCAACTCCATCAGTTCCATAATGGCAATCACAGGAGTTGGGAAAAAAGCTCCAACACTGAGAGAACGGAAGAATCAGAAGGGAAGGACAGTGAAAAGCTGAGCTGCACCCCCAGATCCCTGGGGAACTGCAGGG